>NW_025777860.1:0-81359 GCF_021130785.1 Homalodisca vitripennis
CTTATGGTGGGCACAATAATAGGAGCACAGGTTGGGTAATAAACTTAATAGTAGCAGGTTGATTATTCAATTTTGAATTTTGAATTTATTTTTATTTTAGGTAACCATGGAAACAATAAGTGTTTTTAGTGCTATAATCGTCTACTCTTTATGGGGCTGATCGATTGAAGAGAATGAATATTTTACATTAATATTTAATTTTTTGGACGCAAATGACTAAGAAGAATAAAAATGGAATGTATAATAAATAACAAAACCTTAAGTACTTTTTTGTCGCTGTATATTTTTATTCAAACAATGGACATAAGTTCTATTTGAAAACTCTTTGAAGATAACAATTAGTTTTTATCAAAATGTTCTCCTTTCCAGCCGTTATGAAATGGATAAGCTGAAAGACTATTATAAACCGTCAAGAGTTTAATTTAGACATCATCAGCAAAAAGACATGTCCAAGAAAGTGTGCTATAATAAAAGAGCCGAATAAGGGCTGTACATACGTACATATGTATGGAAAACCTCGTATAGAGGACTATCACGCACTTGTTGAATGACCAATACTTTGGATTTTAGCAATGTGAGAAAAGGTTACAGGGAAATTTTAAATTAGAAAATCAATAAACTATATAAATGTAAATGAAAAATTGTGTTGTGGAAAGCTACGAGAGCTATGAGCAATATAAAAACGTAATTTATTTATTCTAAATGGAAAAGGCGTTCAGCGGAAAAAGACATATTGGCCTATCGAGGAAAGTTTTTATTCCTATAAGTTGAAAAGTAGGGAGAATTGATATATTTTTTATAAAAAAAGTAATTATGACTACATCTTTTTAATGTTTGAGCTATAAATATTAGGTAAAGGCAAAGTTCAAAAACAAAGTTTTAGCATATTATTTTTATTGTATGACAAAGGAATTATCATTGCCTTATCAGGTTACATAATTAAGTGTTACTACGTTGTGATAGACACAATGTCTGGGCACGGTGGAGCACCCGAGATTTCTATTCATAAATTAGCTATCGTGGGAAGAGTTGATTCCATGTGAATTTTGAGTTATGTTCAAATACACACTTCTCTTAGTCCTGATACCTCGTTAGATGAATGTCTCCGTATCGTTAGATGAATTATCAGTATGAATCACCTGGATTACACCGTATCTTGTAATCTACATGTTTCTAAAAATGAAAGTAATGTTAAATAAATTTTCAAGTTAATTTAGGTTAAAAATAAAATAATAAAGGGACGAATGTTGAATGGTCTGTCACACCTTATTATATAGTGTATTAATATTAATAACTGGATCACTGTTCGTAAACAGGTGCAAATAAATTAAATAATAAACTGCACGAAATGTTTAAGAATCTAGTTAACAGAGAAACGGTTTAATAGGAAATATTCAAAATATTAAGTTAATTGAATGAAAATTTACATTCAATAAGCTTAGAAAAGTCAAACACCGTAAAAATATTGAACAGTATCCGTTATCATTGACATTTGCATAAGCGACTTAAATATTTCATGAGGATAATAGTTAAGTTTTTACAAGGTAAAGCTATTATAAAAAACAATCTGTAATTCGAAAAATTTAACTGCTAATATACTTATAAGTAGTATGTGTACTGGCTTTTGTAAAAAGTTTAATATTTTATGGATATGTTCCAAAGTGTAAAATTCGTTTAAATTAAACATTTACGTGCTGGTTTGTCTGTTTATACGATTACGACGTGAATACCAGTCATACTTGCATTGGTTTTTACTTAAATTTAAAGCACTTTTTGTATGTTGTATAAGTAAATAATGCATTTAAATTTTATCCTCATCTATAATCCAAAAGCATGTTCCAAACGGAATTATTTTTCTATACTTTTTTGACAATTGGATCGTATGATAAAAGCAAAGTTGTAATATCCTTTATAAAATCATAGTTTAAAGTTTAAAACTGTACCATGTAACCGCCTGGAATACAGCAATAAATAAAGTATGTATTCTTTTTCGTTATGAAAAAAGATTCTTTACACTCTATTCTTGTCTATACTGCACTCCCCAAGCTTGGTACCATACAGTCACCTATGGTCATCTTGGACCTGTGGGGGCCAAATTCTTAAGTCCATTAAATTATAATGGGGTATAAAATTTTGAAATTCTAATGTCATCTCTGTAACTAATCATCTTTCTTTGCGGAGGGCAAAATAATGGGGGCACAGCTTGGATAATAAAACTTTATTAATGAGGACCTATATTTATTAGCTGTTTAATGATTCTTTTTTAATTTCTAATAGATTTTTATTTTAAATTACCATAGAAACAGTTAAGAGGTGTTTTGTGATTGTTATACTCAGCTACTATTTCCGTGGCTGATCACCCATTTTAAAAAATCAGTTCGTGTGATTAACGAAAAGCTTTCCTTTCTATTTAGGGATGAAAACAGAGCTGTGGAGAAATAAACATATATGAATATGACAAGAAATAAGAAAACAGTTAAAAAACTAAATCAATGTTAAGTATCGTGGGTAGGTTAATGCAGACTGGACCCTTCATCTGGCCAACATGTTTACAATTTGTAATATTTAGTTTTTCCATATTGTTTTAGTGTTTCAATAGTTACCAATTTGAAATACAACTTACGAAATCTCTTGTGCAAGAATTTTGCCTGAATTATTTACTATTATAACACTCTTATAATGTATACTGGTGTGACCTTTCTCAATCGTACATGGTATGCATTCCTAATTTGACCATCCAACAGTCTAGAGTATATGGTGAGTCAATATATTTAGAGTGTTACTTACAGTTTATTCTTGTTCCTTGATCGTTCACAATATTATTTAATTATAAATTTACTCTCTGACGTTTCTTAATAACTTTTTAAGTGCATAAAAATAGTTTCATTAAAAAATATAGAACTTAAAACTCTAGTCTAATAGAAGCAATGATTTGTATTATCAAGTTGCCTAGAAACCGATTATCGTTGTTATAAATAATTTTGCAAGTTCCCTAACAAACGTATAGTGAAAATATTGCTACCTAAGTAATAAAAAGTACTGATTTCAGCAGTTTTAAACAAAATTAAAAAACATTTGATTATTTAGAAAAACGATATTTGCTTTGAACTTCCATTATTAAAACTCCATTTCAATAGTCTGAATAATCAAGCATTTGCTCATTTTATAGTATTATTTTTGTATTAAACCTTGTTTCACGATTCCTTTTTAAATTTTCCTTATTGCCTTTCCGATGCGCGCACAAGTATCAAGACTGGAAGATTTAGTTCCCACACTACATTTTGCATCAGGTCTGCCTCGTGCTTTTGCATCACTTTTGCCTTTTCTAACATATCACAGCATCATACACTCTATTTTTCAATGCGTTTGCCATAACACAATTATATTTGAAATTCTCGTTCAAGGGAATATGTAAATACAAATGTTTAAGAACCCAAGTATGTTTACTTGAGCAGCTGTTTGTAGCATAATAAACCATACTGACTGAAGTTTAGTTAAATTATTTACTTGGTGGATTAAGAACATTATATAGACCTAATTTACTATGCACCACTATATAACGATATAATGAACAGACAAATTCCACGCCGTGTATTCAAACTGAAAACATTTTTTAACCTGAATATTAGTATAAAGTGTCATGTATTTGATAATGTGTTTACTCAAAAAATAAATTAAAAATAAAAATAACAACATTAAAATATGAAAAAAAAAGAATTCTCTTTCACTAACAGGTCTTGAATTAACTTGATGTTTTTCCTAGCATCT
This sequence comes from Homalodisca vitripennis, assembly GCF_021130785.1. Taxonomy (NCBI): domain Eukaryota; kingdom Metazoa; phylum Arthropoda; class Insecta; order Hemiptera; family Cicadellidae; genus Homalodisca; species Homalodisca vitripennis. The sequence goes on from NW_025777860.1 coordinate 3,769, forward strand.
TCATTTAAGTTCTAGAAAAGAATAATTGGGTTTAATGATCTTGTATTTCACTCCGTGGAATGTGGCTGAGTTGGCAAATATTTCTCGTTGATTTAATTGGTAAACAGGATCGTAACAAGAACCGCAAAATAAATAAATCTGTTTAATATACTGAATACAGTTATATGTAATTTTTATATAGTGACTCATTCAGCTTAGAAGGATTTTTCATAGCCCATTGGATTTACTTAAAGCTTACCGTCTAATCTGTCAAAACCTATCATGCAACACACATAGATAGCCTACCAATATCTTGAAAAGGGATATTGGTTAACCTACCAATTTATAAGACAGGGAAATCTTAAAAGAGTGTATTAGACACACTGAATTTGTTAGCAACAACTTTACATCAAACTAGTTACGGTGTGGGATACTTGTTACTTGTCACGCTTTAATATTTTCAGTATACACAAATTTTTTTCCAGCAACCCCTTTTTTGATACGCCTCATAATGGCTGATATGAAAATACCTACTAAATTAGAATTTAACTATTGCATATACATTATCATCAACCTTACGAAAGACAAGCCTCACAGCAACCTTCCATGGCAGTTTTTGCCAGCGTTAGTGCTTATTAACTTAAAATTTAAATAACCCAATTTGGTTAATTTTATCTATGTGTCGGGTCTTTTGCTTTCAATAAAAGTAGTCGTATTATCAGGGCTCAATACTTAATACAAAATATCACGTAGAAAAATTATATTACCTTTATAGTATTTTTTTAATGTTAAAAAAAGAAAGTAGGTGGACTAAGTAATGACTATCTACAATGTAGTCCGTATGCTTAAAAAAATATAATTAGTTCTAGCTGGTAATTTTGATTTTATCATTGATTGGCAACGAATAAAATTTTATTACTTTAAGTTTAATTTGGCAACAAGTTATTTAAATAAATATTTTAATAATGTAGTTTAAGCATATAAAAAGGTACTTGGCCAAAACATGATTTCAGGGTCCAAGAGCGGAACTCTTGCCTCCTGCGGCTTTCTTATCATGGGTGGTCGCAGACATTAGTTTCCAGGGTTTCCCTGCTCTGCTGGAAACGGGCCTTCATGATGAGCTAGTCAACATCTGTGATACCCTGCTTATTGTTTTAATTAATTTATTTTGTTATAGAAACAATTATATTATTTTTACTATTTAAATTATTAAAATAAAAAAGTATGCCACAAGCCATGTCTATTTTAAATGTTTATACTAAACTCTCCTGATAATAAGTTAATGGTCCCTGAAATTTATTCCAATGCACTAACCAATTTCAGAATAATTGTATTTAAGTTTAAAGATCAGTGCTTAGGGTTTTACGAAGTTGGAGACTATATAAATTTTTAGATAATAGATTTTTTAGCTCATTGTTTCGTTAGGTTTTTTATTACATTGTTATATATTATTAAATGTTAATGAAAGCAAACTACTTCTAAAATTGTTAAATTTTTGACTAGGCCTTTCGAAACCGAAGGTTTCATCATCAGGGGACTCTACAAATTGTTATTTATTTTAACAAATTTTTACAGGTTCTTAATATGGTTCCCTGTTGATGTTTAGTTTCGTAAATTATTTTGTCTTTGTTGACTTCTTGCACAGTTAATTTCAATGTGATTTATCTGACCTATGAATATTTTGGTTGGCGTTGATAAATATATAAATATCAAAAATTTTCACGTTAATCCATATCCTACAGGAAGCTACATTATGTAAAAACTTTCATAGAGTTGAAGTTCAGTCAGAGTGAAACATTTCCACTGAATCCTGAAATATCACAGAGGTCAGTACAAAGTGGACTGTTCTATAGTGTCGATATAGTTGTATGAAGCCGTTTAAAAAAAGTTCCCAAGCATCCTTACGTTACAATGAACTGTTTTATTTACAACTAATTAACAAATTGTAACAAAATTATTAGTAATGGAGAATTTCAGGTATTGATCGCCCTAAAAACAATAGTTTTATCATGGAACCATCACCCATAGTTCATAAGTATCCGAATATAAATGAATTTCTTTACGCTGGAATAACAGAACGAAATTTTTTCACCCCTAATTATTTATTTGATCACATTTATACAAGTAAGTTCCAGGATAACCCAATGAATTCATAGGGAAAGCAAACCTCCTAAAATATTCCCTTTTAACTAGTTAGACTAATTAAAATTCCTTTGCCGAATACATATAATAACACCACATCCCATAACGAAAACTTCTCATTTAGTAAAAATAAGAATTAATGGGGTCTCAATATCATAAATTTTACTACTTATTGTACAAATTAAAACAAACTATATACTTAGTGGTTATTGGTTAATACCAATTTAAAAGTTACTATAAAGTTATGTTACTGTAATGTGCTGGTAAACTTTAAAACGTTTTATGGGTCAAATTTTGTGGGATTTTACATAAATTGCTCTGCATAAAATTTGCACTCTTCAATATATGTTTTAAACACATATTACGATTTTTAATTCATTGTTTGTGTCAGGTAATATTCTTTTAAGGTAGGATTACGTCATGTCACTTATCACAATATAGGCCCTTGTTTTTAGTTGGAGAAAAGTTTCCAATCAATAGTTCATTATTTAATTTTTAAAACGTTATATATAGGACAGGTTAACATGCAAAAAAAGAAATTCTAAAATCCCTCTGTCAGATAAAAGAGAAATTATACCACTCTAACAAGTAAGAGGCTTCAAGTACTCTCAGTCAAAAACTCATGAGTGGACATGATCCATCACAGAGCTTAAGCTTCAATATTTATAAATTAATAGAGAAGCATAATGTATATTCATATTATATATCATTAATTTATAAAATTCCATAAAACTGTAAGTATGTAATGAGCCATCAATGGTGCTCAATTAAATTCCAAGTGTGGAACGTGGACAGTTCTTCATTTAATACACGTTTTAAAATCTCATATTACTGTTCTCTGTTCAACTATCATTTCCATGATTATTCTGTTTGACATCATTAGTGCCCATAAGACAATGAAAAATATTTAATACCATTTAAAGCCAACTCCCAGAAGCTTAATGCAAATATTAGAGTCGACATATCAGTGCTTTTTAACTCACAGCCAATTAACTAAAGTGTTTTTTCTGCTACATTTCGCGAAAATAGTGTATACCAAAACTGTACTTTCATTCTGTTGTATATTGTGTAAACTAATCTTAATTCAAACGTACTCATTCCACTTCTAGCGTGATGTATTTGTTGAGCCTATAGATTGTAGAGATTGAATAATAACAAATCGAGTTAAATTCAGAACAACTCAAATTCTGCTGAGATTACACCAATCAATCATATTAATGACGTTGGGAGCTGTTATGGTTTCACAGCATTGTAGTTCCACTCGACTCTGCCATTGATGTTGTACCCACAATCAACATTCAGTTGAGACATATAAGAACTGGTTTTCTCTCTTTAAAATCCATTCAATCGTTACAAAATCTTGTTGAAATGACAACGAAAAATATTTGTGCAAACTTATTATGTTAGTTAATTTAAAAAAACGAACACTCCAATAATGCAGTTTTTATTTCTGTGTAGCCTTTCGTTTTTACAGAAATCATCATATAACCAAATTTGAAATTTAATACTTTATTCACAATGCATTTTAATATAATTTTATATTTTCTTTGCAAATGCTTAACAGTATGTGGAAAAAACCATTTTTACATATAATTAACCTAAAATTAATAACATTGTGATTTTGCAGTACTTTTACAAACCATGATTCATTATGTATAGCAGTAGTAAACAGTGAACGCCACCAACCAATGAAGAGGCTTCATCTATTAAAGTATATAAAATATAGTTACAGAAAATGTTTAGACAATTTTCCTACAATAGAACACTTAGTAATAATTAGGATTTTTTCAATTTTTAAATGACCGAATATCTAACACTAATAGTAATGTATGAATATAAACAATAGAGGTCACAATACAGCTACTTATGGCAAATAATACAGTAATACTGTTCTTTATGAAGCTCACGTTTAGAGATAGTGTTTATAGGCGCATATCGTCTGTTTTGATTTATATTTATACGTGTCACATTTATTTATTAGGACCTACATAGAAACAGTGTAAAGCTTACTACACGCTTATTAGTATATGCTTACCCACCTTAGGAAGGTATCAACATTCATACTTCAAAATGTAGTGTTAGAGAATTTTGTATTTTAATTCCATTTTGTACATTATTACTTTTTATTAACAGTTGTTAAAAACCACATTATATCCATAAACTCTAATATTTATCTGTACTTTTTAGCTAACATGATCGGGTGCATATAAATCACAGTCAATGAGAAGTTTAAATTGGAATTAATAAGTTCACAATAAGATTAGATACTATTTAAGGAAAAAAATATTTATATATGTTTGTATGGAAATTTTATATGTATAAAACATTTGAAAAGTGTATTACGAGTGTTTATCACGTAGGTGGTGATATGCATGTCAAGCTTTTTGTTATAAAAGTTTACATTTTTTTTTACAAAATATTCAAACTGTGTACCACTAATCTATATTCACAAAGGCTTATAAAAGCTGGAATTTACGGAATCAAAAATTTTATTCGAAGGAGGTATTGGTTAAATAATCAGTAAAATAAACCCTATTCTTTTATTTAAAACAGACCCGAGGGTTTGAAATATTGATAACTAATTGATTGAACCAGATACTGTCTCTTTAAAATGACCCATGAGTTTCAAGCTGTACTATGTTAACGCTCTTCCTTGTTCTTTTCCAATTTTAGTTTCTGAAACAACTTATATTAAACGTAACATTAACGTAAAAATTAAAAAAATACACTATACAAATCGTATCGAAACTGATTAAAGCTCTTCCTGTTTCTCACCGTCAGACATGCAAATTAATACGAAATAATCTTTAGATAACTATTTTAAAACTGAATGCATTCTGAATACAATAATTATATATTTTATGTAGTTGTTTTTTAGGGAGATAACTATTTTTTACTTGTATGATAAAAGTTAATGTGTATTACGCTTAGGTTGAATATAGAAACATTGATTACATTTCATTCCAAAAATAAATGAATAACTTTCAAGTATATAATTTTTTATTGTAATTACTTTGCACTGTCTGCAAAATTCTAGTATATTAATTGGAATAAATTATTAATATAAAAAAGCAATGTATTAAGTTTTTTTTTATGGTAATATAACTTTACAATTTACTTAATGACTGAAATTCCCTTTGTAAATCTTTTAAGAGTTAGAATACTCGAGTTGTCTAGTAATTACATATTAATAAAGATTATAAAAACTCTTAGTCACTTTAGTTGAACTAACCCTGGTTAATTATATGTTCCAAAGTCTCCTCTTTCTACATTTGACACGTTCCGTTGCTCTCTCATGCCCTGTGAAAATTACGTCATTCAAAAACGCACTTTAGAGATAGCTAACAGTAAAATGTTAATAAATAAAATATTAATTTTCAACCAGTTCTATCAACTATTTTGAAGTTTTCGAAAAAAGATGTATTAATATATTTTCACTTCTCAATGCTGGACCCGTGGGCTGACATAGACCATTGTCGAATTAGTGACCGCGTATATAAATAAAGTTTCATGCGCAATTTCAATTTTTATAGGTCAGTTGGTTTTCGAAATTTCAGTTAGGGAATGACATTTCATGGCTATCTGTTCTTCCGTGCGATATTCCAAGAACCAAATGTATTGAAACTGTAGATAATGCTCTATTTCAATATGAGCAACAGGGATTTTTGTAATAGTGGATCTCATTGGATAGATAGACGTGGGCTGAGCAATACTGGCCACTTAATCATGATGACAACGAGAAAGTTGCTGAATAATTAGATGTGTAAACAAACGGAATAAAACCATACGAAATTATTACATGTGAGATATATAGCCTAGATATACCCAACATATCTCTAGAATTAATTAAACTGCAGACTTTATGTTTTGTATTAAACTTAATTTCTACGTAGAGAATAACGAGTTCCGTGACAGTAAGTTTACAGTACATGGGATTTTGATGAGAATAATCAAGGCGTATAACTTACTCTTTAGTATTCTTAAGGATGTAAAACGTTTCTTTTCCATTTAGAAAATTCTCAAACCTCAAAAATATCTTTAAAGTTTTATTAATTCATCCTTAAATAAGAAATATTGATAAACTGTAGTTCTGAAATATACAATCATAATTTGACTTACTAAAGTTTATATGATAAGAATCAAAATCGCCATCGCAGTTTAAACTGAGTACACTTTATATGATAAAAGAAAGAATATTTATTGATATGAGTTGCAAAAATAATAGTTAATTAATCAATATCACCAATTAAATTATTTAAAAAGCCATTTCAACACTTGATTGCTATTATTCATTAAATAATGGACTTAAATAGTGCCTTTAGTTTATTTACGATTACGTAATTATTACCTGTCAATAAAGGTGGATTTGAACATTCCAAGGTTAAATGGGGAGATGAATTGCTTAGTGCGAGGAACAATGATTCAGGAATTAATTAATTACGTAGCTCCCACTGTTGCCACCTCCACACTACGACAAAGTAATCATGTTTAATTAATGTCTCGCTATCTTGGTGTCGAACATTTTGGATAATTTTACTGTCCACAGTCTTATTCGATTTACTAGTATTGATCAGTTCTTATTTCGTCAATTGACTTTTAAATATTAGAGGTTGAATTACTGTTATCAATAAATAAGGTGATGCTTCTGATACAGAATATAAAATTAAATATAACATATAACGGTATGAAATTATGAATATTTTAATCATATCAATAACAATATACAGCATAATTTTATAATCATTAACAAATTAAGATCAATTATATGTGGCACAGCCGATATATGTCTACTATTGCAGATTTTCTAGCTAGAGAACACACACAAATCCACATGGAAGTCGTCAGATGAGGTCACGTATTTGCTATTAAATCAATTCCTTAATATTTTGCACTACATGTAATATTTAAAAAATATTGTCAACATATATCTTCGTTATGATAAAAAAGTAATTACATATAGCGTAATGCAGTTAAAATGAAAGTTTACAAATTTGTTTTCAAACAACATAAATTTACGGTTTACTAGTACAGTAATACAATTTTCTATTGTAAATAAGAATATTAAAGGATTTTCCAATCAAATAGGATTTTTTTGTAACAGCACATCCGAAAATAGCCTCTATTAGTAGTGTTGTGCCTGAGAACTATGGTTATATCCTTACCATGAGCACTCCCGTTACTCTTATGTTTTTTTACCTCGCGATTCCACGCTTGAAATTAAAATCGAGTACATGTGAAAATCGTAGCACCAAAACATAAAATATCTGTGGTAATGATGAAAATTAACCTTTAATTTTTATAACAAAATTTTTACATGATATATACACAATCTCATCTATTGCTTACTAAACCTGCACTTTGTAGTTTTAAAGAAATATCACGCTATATGAAATTATTTATTGCTGTTGAACTAGGTAGAAAAATATTGTAGTAGAAATTTTTAACTATTTAGTGTCATAGAAATAATTATAACTGATGTTTAAAAGGTGTTTTCATAACTTGCCCTTTATTTACTGAACTACACTGTTAAAAATGTCCCAAACCAAATAAAAAGATTAAAGTACAGAGAAGTCGTACTTATTAGTCCCAACTACCCCGATAGTATTATTTCAGATCAACGGATAAATCATAGGCTGTAACAATACAGCCACTGTTGCAAGTGAAAGAAATTTAGAAGATCATGTTATCCCTTATTTCATCCCTATAACAGTATACAAAAAGTAAATATTTTTCAAATGATTTAAGCAAATATATTCGATACATTAACTACAGTGGCACTGCGCATTAAAAAAGTATTATTAAATAAAAATAGATCCAATGCGGTTAAAAATAAAACGATAGTCAAGTGTTTTATACAGTGATGCCTGTGGCGAACAAGGAGATTTTCACGAAATAGATATAACCATAGTTTTCAGTAAGTGACAGTATGCGCAGTACGTCGTTCCATTTACGAAAAAAACGCCCTGCGAACCGATACACACATACAAAATATTACAAAAGAAGTTTGTACATCCCCGTCAGACAAAAATATAAACTATGTCAACCTACTGAAAAATGGGCTTTTAATTAGGACAGCAAATTTCCATGGTTGTTGGACATACCGAACCGTACAAAGATATTCTTTTATATGCATAAAGGGAGGTTTCAGATAATATTTGAAGTCTAGGATTAAATATTTCTCCATATATCTTGCCATAATTTATATTCACATTAGTCATTATCAAATATTATAGCATTGTTCAAATAAAGTTCCCGTGAGTGAAGAGAGTACGCTAGAGTGTGCTGAAATAAAATTATCTCTGTTATTTCTTACAGTTTTTAGTCTAAGTATAAAAATGTACACGTTTTAAATCTTTTGAGATATTGTATTGCAGATAATGTTATTGCAATATTATGATATACTTATTCTGCGGTTTTTGGCCTTGTTTACTCTTATCACCAATGAAACATTTTTTGCTAACCCTCTGTCAAATCCCATAGAGTGACATGTACCATAATCATGTTTAGGTGTTGTATAAAACTGAAGCCTCATGAAAACTTTCAACAGGTAACTTTCTTTTGAGATAACATCCTAATAGACAGACAGATAGAAATGAAAATTTTCCAGTCCATTGCCTGACAGTTTTTTGGTGACCACATTATACACTAAATATTGTGTAATAACTTGTTTTGAACGAGGACTAATGGTTTCGTCGCTATCGGGCTCAGAATCTTAATTCTCATACGAAAATTACAAAACAAATTACACATAATCACGTTTTGCGGCCAAATAGATGGAGGTAGGCGTTGGGCATGGTAAAAAGTCGAGTCCGGGTAATGATTTGTTAATCAGGATAGGGGGGAGTCACTCTTCGAGTCAATCTTCTGCTTTTAGTTTCTTTTGCTGAATAAATGAGATAATATTATAAGCTATATTTTACAATGATTAGTTGGATTTGAAAGTTTTGAAAATAATTTTTTTAAAACGGTAATATGAGCAACAAACTACATCAAAACGTAACAACAGACATTTTTAATACAAAGGAAGTTTATTTGAGTGTTCAGGATGAGTAAGTAATAAAATTATGGGAAATGATTCAATTGCTAACTTCTAACTGCGAGAATTATTCATTCTTACCTGCATTGATTCTTCACGATCGTTCGATGCTGCCATCCATTACCGTTATTGAGGCCTCTGGTTTATCTTCTTCTTCCAACCTTCCTACAGCGTATCCAATATGTTCGAAGGCAGGTAGGGCTACGATTTCTGAGTCGGATGAGTATGTTTCTGATTGGTACTGTTCATTGAAGTATACGACGGAGGTGGCTGGCTCGGTCCCATCCTGATGGTCTACGTCTGCTGTATCTGAAAAAATCTGAATTTCGAGTTATGTTCAAATACACTCTTCTCTTAGTCCTGATACCTCGTTAGATGAATGTCTCCGTATCGTTAGATGAATTATCAGTATGAATCACCTGGATTACACCGTATCTTGTAATCTACATGTTTCTAAAAATGAGAGTAATGTTAAATAAATGTTCAAGTTAATATACGTTAAAAATAAAATAATAAAGGGACGAATGTTGAATGGTCTGTCACACCTTATTATATAGTTTATTAAAATTAATAACTGGACCACAGTTCTAAACAGGTGCAAATAAATTAAATAATAAACTGCACGAAATGTTTAAGATCTAGTTAACAGAGATACGGTTTAATTGAAATATTCAAAATATTAAGTTTATTGAATGAAAATTTACATTCAATAAGCTTAGAAAGTCAAAACCCCGTAAAAATATTGAACAGTATCCGTTATCATTGACAATTGCATAAGACTCTTAAATATTCATGAGAATAATGGTTAAGTTTTTACAAGGTAAAGCTATTACGAAGAATTATATGCAATTCGATAAATTTAACTGCTAATATACTTATAAGTTCTATATGTACTGGCTTTTGTAAAAAGTTTAATGTTTACTTTCTTAATGGATATGTTCCAAAGCGTGAAACTCGTTTAAAGTAAACCTTTACGTGCTCGTTTGTCTGTTCATACGATTACGACGTAAATGACAGTCATACTTGCATTGGTTTTTTACTTAAATTAAAGGACTTTTTGTACGTTTTATAGGTAAATAATAGATTTCAATTTTATCCTCATCATATCCAAAAGCATGTTCCAACGGAATTCTTTTCTATACTTTTTTGACAATTGGATCGTATGATAAAAGCAAAGTTGTAATTTCCTTTATAAAATCATTTAACCGTCTGGATTACAGCAATAAATAAAGTATGTATTCTTTTTCGTTATGTAAGATTCTTTACACTCCATTCTTGTCTATACTACACACCCCAGCTTGGTACCATACAGTCACCTATGGTCATCTTGGACCTGTGGGGGCAAATTCTTCTTGGCCCGCTAAATTAAAATGGGTTATAAAAATTCGAAATTCTAATATTATCTCTGTAACTGATCATCTTCCCTTGTGGAAGGCACGATAACAGGAGCACAGGTGGGGTAATAAACTTTATAGTAGCAGGTTCATGCTTCTATTTTGAATATGGATTTTTTTTAATTAGCATAGAACCAGTGAGTGGTGTTTTTGAGTGTTATAATCGTTTACTCCCTTATTGGCCTAATCAGTTTAAATGAGTTCGTGTGATCAATGAGAAGCCTCCTTTCGACTGAAGGATCAAAATAAAGCTGTGGAAAAATAATCGTAAATGAATATGAAAAGAAACAAGACAACAGTTCAAAAGCTAAATCACCGTTTAGAATCAGGGGTAGGTTAATGCACACTGGATACTTCGTCCGACCAACATGTTTATAATTTGCAATATTTAGCTGTTCCAAATTGATTTAGTATTTAATTAGATACCTATTTTAAATACAAAATGCAAAATCTCTTGCGTAAACCTTTAGGATATATATTATTCATTATTATAAACACTCTTATAATATATTGGAGTGACATTTCTTAATCATACATTATAGACATTCCTGATTTGACCATTCAAAGGTGTAGAGTATATGGCGGTGCAACATATTTGGAATATTACTTACAATTTATTCATATTGCTGGATCGTCAATAAAATTATTTACTTATAATTTTACTAACTAAAGTTCCTTAAGAACCTTTATATGCATAAACATATTTTATTTGAAAAATATAGAACTGAAACCCTCCAATAGAAGCAATGATATTTATTATCAAGTTGCCTAGAAACTGTTTATCATTGTTAAACATAATGTTCTAAGTGACCTACCAATCGTGTTGTAAAACCAATTGCTACCTCAGCAATAAAAATACTGTTTTCAGCAATAAAAAAAAAATTGTTTTTATGTTGTGAACTTCCATTACTGAACTTAATTTCCTTATCCTGGGTAGTTAAGTATTTGCTCATTTTTTAAAATAAACCTGTTTCACGGTTCCTTTTTTCAATTTGTATAGCCTTTCCGATTCGTGCAAGAGTAACATATCTTGACGTTTTAGTTCAACACTACAGTTTACATCAGGTCAACCTCGTGTTTTTGCACCACTTTAGCCTTTCATAACAGCATAATACACTCAATTTTTTCAATGAGTTTGTTATAGCAAAATTATATTTGAAATTCTCGTTTAAATTAATATGTGAATAAACCCTAATGTTTGAGAACATTGTATGTTTAATTGAGCAGCAAGTTGTAATATAATAAAACATCTTGAATACAGTTTAGCTCAGTATTATGTAACTTCCTTGTACTTTAAACACTGTAAAACAGGAGTTCAACCCAATATGTGACACAGGATAGGATAAGACTGGTGGAACAGAAATACTGAACTATACTCGTACATGAAGAATCATTAAAATGTGTTACAAGAGACGAAGAATGGCAAAAAGCGTTGAATTATGGAAAAATTGCATTATTAAATGGAATAACTGTACGTTAAGGTTAGTACTTTAGTAAAGAGACAGTTTCTATTGATGATGAAAAGGAGTAATTTATGAATTACATTCCCGAATTTCCCTTTCATCTATAAATACAAACTCAAACAATTAGACACTTTGTAGATACTAATATCTTATTTACTTTAAAAATATTAAATTACAAGCTATTAAGGTGTAAATATAATTAAAAACTGACTGCTGAACTTCCAACTTGTTTTGTAAAGAACTTTCTGCGGAAAATATTTCGGATATAATTTGTCAAGAATTAATTTGTGTTACATCAATTCTTTGATCCAAGAATAATTAATTAAACTAACAAACACTAATCCATAAGTCTGCAATAACAAGAACATATATCAGCCTATGCAAGAAAACTGAAGCGTTTACAAGTTATTTGTAAATATTACTGCAAACCAAATAAAAATAAGAATTCTTAAAATAAATGTTTGTAGAATTATATCTGATAATGGCGTGAAACTGAGGCTATTACAAGAATAATTGGATAAGAACAACTATTTTTAATTTGCGGACATGGACGATTCAATTAAGCCATCGAAGAGGAGAAATATAAAATGAAGGTGCCGTAAAAAAACTTTAACACACATGAGTGTAAATAATTTATTTAGGAACTATAATGAAATATAAAGATCAAGTAAAAAAAAAAAAAAAAAACTATTAAATTCAGTACCATATTCCGTTGAGGATCTTAATGGCAGAACTTTCACATGAGCTGAAACCAAATATCAATTTTTTAATTCAGATATGAATTCTGCAAGCAATTCATTTAATGGAATTGGGTGGATTTTATGTTTTAATTAAGGGCGAAGGCAACGCCACGCTATCAGAAGGGGAATTGGATTGAGTTACATGTGGAAGATTTAACGAATGATCATGAAACAAAAGTAAATAGTTTTGTATGAATATGTCATTTGAAATTGTTTATCAAATGTTTTAAGAGAATAAATACTGGAGTAGTAATAAGACCAATGGGGACGAGTTTTTAAGTTTTTATAAGATCAACATGTTTTTTCTCAAGATAATGCATATTTTACATTATTATCCAATTTTTTGGACGCGAATGGCTAAGAGGAGTAATAAAATTAGGAGTAACAAATAAATAACAAAACCTCAGGTACGTTTTTGTCGCTGTATATTTTTATTCAAACAATGGGCATAAGTTCTATTTGAAAACTCATTGAAGATAACAATTAGTTTATATCAAAATGTTCTCCTTTCCAGCCATTATGAAATGGATAAGCTGAAAGACTATTATAAACCGTCAAGAGTTTAATTTAGACATCATCAGCAAAAAGACATGTCCAAGAAAGTTGTGCTATAATAAAAGAGCCGATAAGGGCTGTACATACGTACATATGTATGGAAAACCTCGTATAAGGACTATCACGCACTTGTTGAATGACCAATACTTTGGATTTTAGCAATGTGAGAAAAGGTTACAGGGAAATTTTAAATTAGAAAATCAATCAACTATACAAATGTAAATAAAAAATTGTGTTGTGGAAAGCTACGAGAGCTATGAGCAATATAAAACGTAATTTATTTATTCTAAATGGAAAAGGCGTTCAGTGGAAAAAAGACATATTGGCCTATCGAGTAAAGTTTTATTCCCATAAGTTGAAAGTAGGGAGAATTGATATATTTTTTATAAACAAAAGTAGTTATGACTACGTCTTTTTAATGTTTGAGCTATGAATATTAGGTAAAGGCAAAGTTCAAAAACAAAATTTAGCATATTATTTTTATTGTATGACAAAGGAATTATCATTGCCTTATCAAGGTACATAATTAAGGTACTACGTTCTACGTTGTGATAGACACAACAATGTCTAGGCACGGTGGAGAAACCCGAGATTTTTATTCATAAATTATCTATCGTGGGAAGAGTTGATTCCATGTGAATTTTGAGTTATGTTCAAATACACACTTCTCTTAGTCCTGATACCTCGTTAGATGAATGTCTCCGTATCGTTAGATGAATTATCCGCATGAATCACCTGGATTACACCGTATCTTGTAATCTACATGTTTCTAAAAATTAAGTAATGTTAAATAAATTTTCAAGTTAATTTAGGTTAAAAATGAAATAGTAAAGGGACGAATGTTGAATGGTCTGTCACACCTTATTATATAGTTTATTAAAATTAATAACTGGACCACTGTTCTAAACAGGTGCAAATAAATTAAATAATAAACTGCACGAAATGGTTAAGATCTAGTTAACAGAGATACGGTTTAATTGAAATATTCAAAATATTAAGTTAATTGAATGAAAATTTACATTCAATAAGCTTAGAAAGTCAAAAACCGTAAAAATATTGAACAGTATCCGTTATCACTGACATTTGCATAAGCGACTTAAATATTCATGAGGATAATAGTTAAGTTTTTACAAGGTAAAGCTATATTATAAAAAACATCTGTAATTCGAAAAACTTAACTGCTAATATACTTATAAGTAGTATGTGTACTGGCTTTTGTAAAAAGTTTAATATTTTATGGATATGTTCCAAAGTGTAAATTTCGTTCAAATTAAACATTTACGTGCTGGTTTGTCTGTTTCATACGATTACAACGTAAATACCAGTCATACTTGCATTGGTTTTTACTTAAATTTAAAGCACTTTTTGTATGTTGTATAAGTAAATAACGCATTTAAATTTAACCTCATCATATCCAAAAGCATGTTCCAACGGAATTATTTTCTTTTACTTTTTTGACAATTGGATCGTATGATAAAAGCAAAGTTGTAATATCCTTTATAAAATCATAGTTTAAAGTTTAAAACTGTACCATGTAACCGCCTGGATTACAGCAATAAATAAAGTATGTATTATTTTTCGTTATGAAAAAAGATTCTTTACACTCCATTCTTGTCTATACTGCACTTCCCAGCTTGGTACCATACAGTCACCTATGGTCATCTTGGACCTGTGGTTGCAAATTCTTCTAAGCCCATTAAATTATAATGGGGTATAACATTTCAAAATTCTAATGTCATCTCTGTAACTAATCATCTTTCTTTGCGTAGGGCAAAATAATGGGGGCACAGCCTGGATAATAAACTTTATTAATGAGGAGCTATATTTATTAGCTGTTTGATGATTCTTTTTTACTTTCTAATAGATTTTTATTTTTAAATTACCATAGAAACAGTAAGAGGTGTTTGTGATTGTTATACTCAGCTACTATTTCCGTGGCTGATCACTCGTTTTAAAAAATCAGTTCGTGTGATTAACGAAAAGCTTCCTTTCTATTTAGGGATGAAAACAGAGCTGTGGAGAAATAAACATATATGAATATGACAAGAAATAAGAAAACAGTTAAAAAACTAAATCAATGTTAAGTATCGTGGGTAGGTTAATGCAGACTGGACCCTTCATCTGGCCAACATGTTTACAATTTGTAATATTTAGTTTTTTCCATATTGTTTTAGTGTTTCAATAGTTACCAATTTGAAATACAACTTACGAAATCTCTTGTGCAAGAATTTTGCCTGAATTATTTACTATTATAACACTCTTATAATGTATACTGGTGTGACCTTTCTCAATCGTACATGGTATGCATTCTTAATTTGACCATCCAACAGTCTAGAGTATATGGTGAGTCAATATATTTAGAGTGTTACTTATAGTTTATTCTTGTTCCTTGATCGTTCACAATATTATTTAATTATAAATTTACTCTCTGACGTTTCTTAATAACTTTTAAGTGCATAAAAATAGTTTCATTAAAAAATATAGAACTTAAAACTCTAGTCTAATAGAAGCAATGATTTGTATTATCAAGTTGCCTAGAAACCGATTATCGTTGTTATAAATAATGTTGCAAGTTCCCTAACAAACGTATAGTGAAAATATTGCTATCTAAGTAATAAAAAAGTACTGATTTCAGCAGTTTTAGACAAAATTAAAAACATTTGATTATATAGAAAAACGATATTTGCTTTGAACTTCCATTATTAAACTCCATTTCAATAGTCTGAATAATCAAGCATTTGCTCATTTTTATAGTATTATTTTTGTATTAAACCTTGTTTCACGATTCCTTTTTAAATTTTCCTATTGCCTTTCCGATGCGCGCACATGTATCAAGACTGTAAGATTTAGTTCCACACTACATTTTGCATCAGGTCTGCCTCGTGCTTTTGCATCACTTTTGCCTTTTCTAACATATCACAGCATCATACACTCTATTTTTCAATGCGTTTGCCATAACACAATTATATTTGAAATTCTCGTTCAAGGGAATATGTGAATACAAATGTTTAAGAACAAAGTATGTTTACTTGAGCAGCTGTTTGTAGCATAATAAACCATACTGACTGAAGTTTAGTTAAATTATTTACTTGGTGGATTAAGAACATTATATAGACCTAATTTACTATGCACCACTATATAACGATATAATGAACAGACAAATTCCACGCCGTGTATTCAAACTGAAAACATTTTTAACCTGAATATTAGTATAAAGTGTCATGTATTTGATAATGGTTTACTCAAAAATAAATTAAAAATAAAAATAACAACATTAAAATATGAAAAAAAAAGAATTCTTTCACTAACAGGTCTTGAATTAACTTGATGTTTTCCTAGCATCTTCATTTAAGTTCTAGAAAAGAATAATTGGGTTTAATGATCTTGTATTTCACTCCGTGGAATGTGGCTGAGTTGGCAAATATTTCTCGTTGATTTAATTGGTAAACAGGATCGTAACAAGAACCGCAAAATAAATAAATCTGTTAATATACTGAATACAGTTATATGTAATTTTTATATAGTGACTCATTCAGGTTAGAAGGATTTTTCATAGCCCATTGGATTTACTTAAAGCTTTCCGTCTAATCTGTAAAAACCTATCAAGTAACACACATAGATAACCTACCAATATCTTGAAAAGGGATATTGGTTAACCTACCAATTTATAAGACAGGGAAATCTTAAAAGAGTGTATTAGACATACTGAATTTGTTAGCAACAACTTTACATCAAACTAGTTACGGTGTGGGATACTTGTTATTTGTCACGCTTTAATATTTTCAGTATACACAACATTTTTTTCCAGCAACCCCTTTCTTGATACGCCTCATAATGGCTGATATGAAAATACCTACTAAATTAGAATTTAACTATTGCATATACATTATCATCAACCTTACGAAAGACAAGCCTCACAGCAACCTTCCATGGCAGTTTTTGCCAGCGTTAGTGCTTATTAACTTAAACTTAAATAACCCAATTTGGTTAATTTTATCTATGTGTCGGGTCTTTTGCTTTCAATAAAAGTACTCTTATTATCAGGGCTCAATACTTAATACAAAATATCAAGCAGAAAAAATTATATTACCTTTATAGTATTTTTTTAATGTAGAAAAGAAGTAGATGGACTAAGTAATGACTATCTACAATTTAGTCCGTATGCTTAAAAAAATATAATTAGTTCTAGCTGGTAATTTTGATTTTAACTTGATTGGCAACGAATAAATATTATTACTTTAAGTTAATTTGGCAGCAAAGTTATTTAAATAAATATTTAATAATTTAGTTTAAGCATATAAAAAGGTACTTGGCCGAAAACATGGTTTCAGGGTCCAAGAGTGGAACTCTTGCCTCCTGCGGCTTTCTTATCATGGGTGGTCGCAGACATTAGTTTCCAGGGTTTCCCTGCTCTGCTGGAAAACGGGCCTCCATGATGAGCTAGTCAACATCTGTGATACCCTGCTTATTGTTTAATTCATTTATTTTGTTATAGAAACAATTCTATTATTTTTAATATTTAAATTATTAAAATAAAAAAGTATGCCATAAGCATGTATATTTTAAATGCTATACTAAACTCTCCTGATAATAACTAACGGCCCCTGAAATTTTATTTCAATGCACTGACCCATTTCAGAATAATTGTATTTAAGTTTAAAGATCAATGCTTAGGGTTTTACGAAGTTGGAGACTATATAAATTTTTAGATAATAGATTTTTTAGCTCATTGTTTCGTTAGGTTTTTTTATTACATTGTTATATATTATTAAATGTTAATGAAAGAAAACTACTTCTAAATTGTTTAATTTTTGACTAGGCCTTTCGAAACCGAGGTTTCATCATCAGGGGTCTCTACAAATTGTTATTTATTTAACAAATTTTACAGGTTCTTAATATGGTTCCCTGTTGATGTTTAGTTCGTAAATTATTTTATCTTTGTTGAATTCTTGCACAGTTAATTTCAATGTGATTTATCTGACCTATAAATATTTTGGTTGGCGTTGATAAATATATAAATATCAAAAATTGTCACGTTAATCCATATCCTAGAGGAAGCTACATTATGTAAAAAACTTTCATAGAGTTGAAGTTTCAGTCAGAGTGAAACCTTTCTACTGAATCCTGAAATATCACAGAGGTCAGTACAAAGTGACTGTTCTATAGTGTCGATATAGTTGTATGAAGCCGTTAAAAAAGTTCCCAAGTATCCTTACGTTACATGAACTGTTTTATTACAAACTAATTAACAAATTGTAACAAATTATTAGTAATGGAGAATTTCAGGTATTGATCGCCTAAAACAATAGTTTTATCATGGAACCATCACCCATAGTTCATAAGTATCCGAATATAAATGATCTACCCCTTTACGCTGAATAACAGAACGAAATTTTTCACCCCTAATTATTTATTTGATCACATTTATACAAGTAAGTTCCAGGATAACCCAATGAATTCATAGGGAAAGCAAACCTCTAAAATATTCCCTTTTAATTAGTTAGACTAATTAAAATTCCTTTGCCGAATACATATAATAACCACATCCCATAACAAAAACTTCTCATTTAGTAAAAATAAGAATTAATGGCTTCTCAATATCATCAATTTTACTACTTATTGTACAAATTAGAACAACTATATACTTAGTGGTTATTGGTTAATACCAATTTAAAAGTACTATAAAGTTATTTTACCGTAATATGCTGGTAAACTTTAAAACGTTTTATGGTCAAATTTTGGGGATTTTACATAAATTGCTCTGCATCAAATTTACACTCTTCAATATATGTTTTAAACACATATTACGATTTTTAATTCATTGTTTGTGTCAGGTCATATTCTTATAAGGTAGGATTACGTCATGTCACTTTTCACAATATAGGCCTTGTTTTTAGTTGGAGAAAAGTTTCCAATCAATAGTTCATTATTTAATTTTTAAAACGTTATACATATAGACAGGTTAACATGCAAAAAAGAAATTCTAAAATCCCTCTGTCAGATAAAAAGAGAAATTATACCACTCTAACAAGTAAGAGGCTTCAAGTACTCTCAGTCAAAACTCATGGGTGGACATGATCCATCACAGGTTGAGTGGTATATTGAGGTTGAGTGGTAGAGAGGGCTAAATAGCCCTAACTCCGCCTCTTAAATAAAGGCATATTTCATTTCATTTCATTTCATCACAGAGCTTATGCTTCACTATTTATAAATTAATAGAGAAGCATAATGTGTATCATATTTATATCATAATTTATATCAATAATTTATATCATAATTTATAAAATTCCATAAAACTGTAAGTATGTAATGAGCCATCAATGGTGCTCAATTAAATTCCAAGTGTGGAAACGTGGACAGTTCTTCATTTAATACACGTTTTAAAATCTCATATTACTGTTCTCTGTTCAACTATCATTCCATGATTATTCTGTTGACATCATTAGTGCCCATAAGACAATGAAAAAATATTTAATACCATTAAAGCCAACTCCCAGAAGCTTAATGCAAATATTAGAGTCGACATATCAGTGCTTTTTAACTCACAGCCAATTAACTAAAGTGTTTTTTCTGCTACATTTCGCGAAAATAGTGTATACCAAAACTGTACTCTCATTCTGTTGTATATTGTGTAAACTAATCTAATTCAAACGTACTCATTCCACTTCTAGCGTGAAGTATTTGTTGAGCCTATAGATTGTAGAGATTGAATAATAACAAATCGAGTGAAATTCAGAACAACTCAAATCTGCTGAAATTACACCAACCAATCATATTAATGACGTTGGGAGCTGTTATGGTTTCACAGCATTGTAGTTCCACTCGACTCTGCCATTGATGTTGTACCCACAATCAACATTCAGTTGAGACATATAAGAACTGGTTTTCTCTCTTTAATCCATTCAATCGTACAAAATCTTGTTGAAATGACAACGAAAAATATTTTTGGAAACTTATTATGTTAGTTAATTTAAAAAACGAACACTCCAATAATGCAGTTTTTATTTTTGTGTAGCCTTTCGTTTTTACAGAAATCATCATATAACCAAATTTGAAATTTAATACTTTATTCACAATGCATGGTAATATAATTTTTATATTTTCTTTGCAAATGCTTAACAGTATGTGGAGAAAACCATTTTTACATATAATTAACCTACAATTAATAACATTGTGATTTTGCAGTACTTTTAAATCCATGATTCATTATGTATAGCAGTATTAAACAGTGAACGCCACCAACCAATGAAGAGGCTTCATCTATTAAAGTTAAAAATATAGTTACAGAAAATGTTTAGACAATTTTCCTACAATAAGAACACTTAGTAATAATTAGGATTTTCAATTTTAAATGACCGAATATCTAACACTAACAGTAATGTATGAATATAAACAATAGAGGTCACAATACAGCTACTTATGGCAAATAATACAGTAATACAGTTCTTTATGAAGCTCATGTTTAGAGATAGTGTTTATAGGCGCATATCGTCTGTTTTGATTTATATTTATACGTGTCACATTCTTTTATTAGGACCTACATAGAAACAGTGTAAAGCTTACTACACGCTTATTAGTATATGTAGTATATGCTTACCCACCTTAGGAAGGTATCAACATTCATACTTCAAAATGCAGTGTTAGAGAATTTTGTATTTTAATTCCATTTTGTACATTATTACTTTTTATTAACAGTTGTTAAAAACCACATTATATCCATAAACTCTAATATTTATCTGTACTTTTTACCTAACATGATCGGGTGCATATAAATCACAGTCAATGAGAAGTTTAAATTGGAATTAATAAGCTCACAATAAGATTAGATACTATTTAGGGAAAAATATTTATATATGTTTTTATGGAAATTTTGTATGTATAAAACAAATTTGAAAAACTGTATTACGAGTGTTTATCATGTAGGTGGTGATATGCATGTCAAGCTTTTTGTTATAAAGTTTACATTTTTTTTACAAAATATTCAAACTGTGTACCACTAATCTATATTCACAAAGGCTTATAAAAGCTGGAATTTACGGAATCAAACATTTTATTCGAAGGAGGTATTGGTTAAATAATCAGTAAAATAAACCCTATTCTTTTATTTAAAACAGACCCGAGGGTTTGAAATATTGATAACTAATTGATTGAACCAGATACTGTCTCTTTAAAATGACCCATGAGTTTCAAGCTGTACTATGTTAACGCTCTTCCTTGTTCTTTTCCAATTTTAGTTTCTGAAACAACTTATATTAAACGTAACATTAACGTAACATTAAAAAAATACACTATACAAATTGTATCGAAACTGATTAAAGCTCTTCCTGTTTCTCACCGTCAGACATGCAAATTAATACGAAATAATCTTTAGATAACTATTTTAAAACTGAATGCATTCTGAATACAATAATTATATATTTTATGTAGTTGTTTTTTAGGGAGATAACTATTTTTTACTTGTATGATAAAAGTTAATGTGTATTACGCTTAGGTTGAATATAGAAACATTGATTACATTTCATTCCAAAAATAAATGAATAACTTTGAAGTATATAATTTTTTATTGTAATTACTTTGCACTGTCTGCAAAATTCTAGAATAATAATTGGAATAAATTATTAATATAAAAAAAGCAATGTATTAAGTGTTTTTATGGTAATATAAACAAAACTTTACAATTTACTTAATGACTGAAATTCCCTTTGTAAATCTTTTAAGAGTTATAATACTCGAGTTGTCTAGTAATTACATATTAATAAAGATTATAAAAACTCTTAGTCACTTTAGTTGAACTAACCCTGGTTAATTATATATTCTAAAGTCTCCTCTTTCTACATTTGACACGTTCCGTTGCTCTCTCATGCCCTGTGAAAATTACGTCATTCAAAAACGCACTTTAGAGATAGCTAACAGTAAAATGTTAATAAATAAAATATTAATTTTCAACCAGTTTTATCAACTATTTTGAAGTTTTCGAAAAAAGATGTATTAATATATTTTCACTTCTCAATGCTGGACCCGTGGGCTGACATAGTCCATTGTCGAATTAGTGACCGCGTATATAAATAAAGTTTTCATGCGCAATTTCAATTTTTATAGGTCAGTTGGTTTTCGAAATTTCAGTTAGGGAATGACATTTCATGGCTATCTGTTCTTCCGTGCGATATTCCAAGAACCAAATGTATTGAAACTGTAGATAATGCTCTATTTCAATATGAGCAACAGGGATTTTGTAATAGTGGATCTCATTGGATAGACGTTGGCTGAGCAATACTGGCCACTTAATCATGATGACAACGAGAAAGTTGCTGAATAATTAGATGTGTAAACAAACGGAATAAAACCATACGAAATTATTACATGTGCGATATATAGCCTAGATATATCCAACATATCTCTAGAATTAATTAAACTGTAGACTTTATGTTTTGTATTAAACTTAATTTCTACGTAGAGAATAACGAGTTCCGTGACAGTAAGTTTACAGTACATGGGATTTTGATGAGAATAATCAAGGCGTATAACTTACTCTTTAGTATTCTTAAGGATGTAAACGTTTCTTTTCCATTTAGGAAATTCTCAAACCTCAAAAATATCTTTAAAGTTTTATTAATTCATCCTTAAATAAGAAATATTGATAAACTGTAGTTCTGAAATATACAATCATAATTTGACTTACTAAAGTTTATATAATAAGAATCAAAATCGCCATCGCAGTTTAAACTGAGTACACTTTATATGATAAAAGAAAGAATATTGATATGAGTTGCAAAATAATAGTTAATTAATCAATATCACCAATTAAATTATTAAAAAGCCATTTCAACACTTGATTGCTATTATTCATTAAATAATGGACTTAAACAGTGCCTTTAGTTTATTTACGATTACGTAATTATTACCTGTCAATAAAGGTGGATTTGAACATTCCAAGGTTAAATGGGGAGATGAATTGCTTAGTGCGAGGAACAATGATTCAGGAATTAATTAATTACGTAGCTCCCACTGTTGCCACCTCCACACTACGACAAAGTAATCATGTTTAATTAATGTCTCGCTATCTTGGTGTCGAACATTTTGGATAATTTTACTGTCCACAGTCTTATTCGATTTACTGGTATTGATCAGTTCTTATTTCGTCAATTGACTTTATTAGAGGTTGAATTACTGTTATCAATAAATAAGGTGATGCTAGTGATACATAATATAAAATTATATATAACATATAACGGTATGAAATTATGTATATTTTAATCATATCAATAACAATATACAGCATAATTTTATAATCATTAACAAATTAAGATCAATTATATGTTACACAGCCGATATATGTCTACTATTGCAGATTTTCTAGCTAGAGAACACATAAATCCACATGGCAGTCGTCAGATGAGGTCAAGTATTTGCTATTAAATCAAATCCTTAATATTTTGTACTACATGTAACATTAAAATAATATCGTCAACATATATCTTTTTATGATAAAAAAGTTTTTAAATATATCGTAATGCAGTTAGAATGAAAGTTTACATATTTGTTTGCTATAACATAAACTTACGGTTTACTAGCACAGTAATACAATTTTCTATTGTAAATGAGAATATTAAAGGACTTTCCAACAAAATTGGATTTTTCTTCTAACCCCACAATATATCCCAAAAATAGCCGAGTAAAGAGAGCACGCTAGAGTGTGCTGAGGTAACATTTTGTTACCGAATTTACAAATAGGCTCCCCTCTCTATTGTTTCTTAGTTTTTAGTGTAAGTATAAAAATTTACACATTACACTCTTTTCAGACGTAGTATTGCAGATAATGTATTGCATTATTATAATATATTTATTCTGCTGTTTTTTGCCTTGTTTACTCTTATCACCAATGCAAAATTATTCACTAACCCTCAGTCAAATCCCATGGAGTGACATGGATAACCATGTTCGGGTGTTGTATAAAACTGAAGCCTCATGAAAACAACAGGTAAGTTTGTTTTGAGATATCATCCTGATAGACAGACAGATAGACTTGTAAATGTTCCAGCCCATTGTGTAACAGTATTTGACAATCAGCAAAAATAATACATCGTGTCCATTCTTTAAGAACAATGTTACTGTTCTTTAAGAAACCCTAATAAACATTTATTTGTTACAGCAAACTCGCAATTTTGTTAGCCTTGATTGACAGTGACTATAATTAATATTAATTGTAAATAGTTCATAAGGATCAAAGATGCCTGCTACCTTATCACACCTGAAATATTACAAAATGTGAGATGCAGTTTTGAACTCAGGCTTTATTTTTGTAAAGGAGCACGTAGTCGTATAAAATTAATCATCTTGTAGTAATATTGAATTATCTTAAGGAATGCGGATTTATCAAAAGAGAAATGTTTCTATACCATATGAAGGGCCTAACTGCAAAAGTCACATTCTCCACTTTTGCTGAAAAGTGAGTTATTATCATATTATTATTCCTCTCACTGAAATAAACCAGTTTTCTTAAGGTTGTAACTGTCAAAACTCACAATATCCTATTGAAATTTAATGTTAAATATCACTTTATTAAGCAAAAGTAACATTCTCCACTGAGCGTTTTCTGGCAAAAATTCACATTCTCCTCTCAGCCAATGGCGGAGCTCTGTTTAGTCACGTGATGCTGTCAAGTAATCATCAATAATAATCAACTTGTACTGAATTAACAAAATGTCTCAAAACATCATTTTGGTATTTTTTTTATTCTTAAAAATAATAATGCTACGTCTGTAAATATTTTCTAGTCTGAAAACTGCTAGAACGCTTGGTGTCAAAATTAATATTCTAGAAATCAAACATGCATAACACATTCTCCATATCTATAAGTTGTTTTTCTCAGTTAATACATGTGCATGATGATTTGAACCAGCATTTCAAACTATTCAGTATGACTATAAGGAATTTATATGAGCAAAATCAAGTCTAAAATTCTGTTGTAATATAAAATACAGGTTTTCACGCTTCCTATACAATAAGCCAAAGTGGAGATTGTGACTTTTGCAGTTTAGGCCCCTTCATATATACTACCTTAAAAGTGCAGATGGTAAAAGGATTTGTAAATATTGTAAGGATATTAAATTTGTATAGTAAAAGTGGCATTATATATCAATATGGACGCCATTCTTGAACTGTAACGAAGGTATTTTCGATTCCCTTATTCAGTTATTAATATTAATAAATATAGCTAGTACAGTATATAACTATTTACATTTCAACTGTTAATTATTTTGTAAGAAACTAGTTTTCAACTTAAATTATCGGAAAAAGGCTAAAGCATAAAAATAAAATGAAATAACAAAATGTAAAATACTCTACCAATAATATGTGTAACAAAGATAGATTATGATACAAGAGCTATTGACTATTGCGCTATTGAACTATTACAAAATCAGTCACACTTTTTATAAAACACAATAAATTCGGCGAAAAATTAAATTAAGTAACATAGCATTTGTAATTTTCCGAAGTTTGTAGGTATCATAGTGGGAGCTACTTATTTAAATATACAATAATAAACCTTTTTACACTTTTTATATATTTTATTGTACAATGTACATTTCGAATTCAATGAATTCATCATTAGGTACTTGTACTGTTATTTCTCTCAGATGTAGAGATATTAAATATAGATATTAATGGATATGTTTCATATTTCTTTTAGTTTTCAATCATTTGCAGCCACTTGCAAATATTAACTAGAGTAGTGTTCATACCCAACTAGAAATTTTAAGAACACATTTATAACGATTGACTCTAAAATTAAAATAGACTTTCACGGAAAATAACGAAGACGCCCAGCTCGTTGGTAGAAAATAGTGTGCCATATCAGTATAAATTATGTTTTACAAAGTATAAAAAAACAGCCTACTTCAACGCTTCAAAATATTATCAATGAATTTAGGGCGCCTTCTTTAATGTTTTTTGTACTAACAGAGTATGGTTTTTTACATAAATGCATATATATGCATAAAAACAGAAACATTAAACATAAAAATTCTCTAAATTTCATCTATAGACATTTTAAAGATATATTAATATGACACAAGGCATATTAACAAAAAATAATAAACGAAAAGAAACATCATATGTTAAGAATACTAATTTTGAATTAGGTACAAAAAGTAAATAATTTTGAAGGAATAATAATTTATAAATTCAATTTTATATTCAAACATTGAATAGTTTAAATGTTTAATTTAATAAAATAACACAAATTAAAACTATAAAGTGTAATTTATATCTACAACTGTTCATACCTTAACTTTTGACTATCCGGATGTAGGACCCTATGATAACCTATTCCTAAATAATTCATTTTAAGTTTATGGAAATTCTGAATATTGTTGATAATTTTTAAAGAAAAACATTCATAGAATTTTGTGTTATGCTCCATTGCTTGGGCCGAAATAGGATTGTATTTAATTTTACGGTTTGTGTCGCTGCTATTTTTGTTCATTCTAATTTGCAATGGGGTTATGGTCTAACCAATTTAGTCAGCCTTGAAATGACAGTTGGTAAATAGAATTGCTGGATTCACAAGCCATTTTACCCATTATAGGATAATTTTTTTCTTGTGTTACTACAGAAATTTTTGAATTTATTTTTAAATTACACGTTTTGCTGTGATAATTGAAACAAGGTTCATAACCAAAGGGCTTACTTAAATTTTGGGTTAGGTCATCATAGGGTAGTTTAGGTCTTTCAAATTTTGAGGCTTTGTAAAAATTACTCTAGGTGGATTACTAAATAAAGTTCTTGTTACAAGTGAAGGTTGTAGAATATTATGAGCTATACTATTATATATATTCGAATACATTATCAGACACCAAAATAGTTATTTACACGCATCTAATGCACTAGATATTATAAAAGTAAATCATGAACATTCTAGTGACAATTAATAAATGAATTGTCGAAACTTTAAATTTGTTAATTGCAAGATTAAATCTTGAGTTAATAAATTTATAATACACTAGATACTTAACACTAGATGGAAGTATATAATGTTTTCAAAGTACAGGTATTTAAACCTATGTCAATTCTTAATGTCAAGAAAAATCAAATACATGACACTAAATTTCGTGATACCACTTGAACAAACACAAGCGCATTCTTGTGTTGAAATTTCGACTTACTGCGAAAAGAGTTCTTACCGCTAACAACCATTATGTCTTGAACCGTCATGCATTGTTTCATGTCACTTGGTTTTAATTAAAATTATTCTCTTTTTCAAAAATTCATCTTGATTTACAACTTTCAATATCTTTCTATACCTTGTAAACAGTAATTTTCTTTAACAAATAACATAAGTGATATGCACCACAGTGCAAATTTATCAATTTCACGGCTTTATTGTGTCTCTTATTACCATGTCGGGTTACACATAAACGCTCTCTTTGAATAATTCACTGTTAATGTAAAACCATTAATTACTTTAAACTGCTGTAAGCGGGAGAAGCGCTCTTTTGATGCGCATGACATAACATGATAGAATAATGAATGTGGTAATTAATACCAAACAAAAATTAAACCTATTACAAATTTTCAGGTCTAAGGATAAGCAAGCAATACTTTGAAAATTTGGATCTATAAACTTTATGCAAGCTATGAAAGAGCTCAATTACAGAATACAAAGGTAAGTAGGCTGAGCTACACTCGACTAAGTAAAAAAATAGTTTAACGATATAATGCTTGAAATGTGCTCCAAGTTTTTAAGGAGAAACTAAAACAGTTTTGAAACAAAATATTGTATGTAATTACCGTTTGTCAGGAAGCACATCTAAGAAGTTAGTAAAAATTACATGAATTCAGTTATTGTGATAAGCTATAGACCTAAAAAGACTTTTAAAGAGGTAATTGTCATTGAGTAACCAGCATTAATAATTAAAGACTGCAGAATAAAAAAGTTTGAATATAAGTTTTTAACAAATTTAAATTTTTTATGGGAAAAGTCGAATATATGTTGCAGTGTGTTTTAGTATTACTATTTATCGATTTAAATCCTAACAGAAATACACAAAAATTCACACAAACACAGAGACACACACAAAATACACTCAAATTCTAATTAAATTTTACGTTACTGTAATACAGTTTATGCCGAGCTAACACTTAAAATATAAGACTGTTTTAAATTTTTTGTTGCTCCAATAATCCGAAATTAATTTCTTTAAACATATTCATTTATAAAATTTCAATAGGACACTTATATAAACAAGAACGATAAAAATATTGAAATATTGACAGTTATAAAAAACGAACTAGGAATAATGAATTGTTTTTACATTACTTGAAAACATTACGAAAACTGTCAATATCGATTTATGTTATGAAATACCTGGAATGAAAGATTATCCAAATGCGAATTTAACGCTCAATTGGTCGTGACTTGCTAACGAACTCAGCCAAGCTGTGGGTATTTACTGTGTCTATACTACGTTCGTTTGAACCTATTACGAACTAAGGTAGTCCTGAAAAAGATTATCCCGCAATGTGTAAACAAGTTGGAAAATTTTACGGCGATTATCTGGGAATATTACGATATGTAAAAAAAAAAAAAAACGTAAGGTCGACCACAATTGGAAATGGCATGATAACTTAAAAAATATTTTGTTCATCTATAATGTATAATGTATTATATTTAACTATTCTTTCCTCAAGTTTTTAATGGCCGCTATGTTGAAACCTTAAGAAATAAAAAAGTACAAGAACAAATGTTTAAAAGAATTACATAAAAAAAATAACACAAAAACATAACCTAAAACCTTAATACAACAAACATAAAAATAAATATGTTTTTTGAAATTTCAAACATATGTTTAAATTGTTGTTGTAATGATGTAATGAGTGTTCGGATGATTTAAATTTACTATTGAAGATTCACTCCTTAGAGGTGTAGAATTTGAAATGTTTGTTCTAAACTTCTAAATTTTTAAGTATTTGTATTGTTATTAATTGATCGTACTGGTTTTACTTCATATATATTTTCAAAAGATGCTTTGTGTTATTTACTATGAATGAATAATAGTTTTGTTTCATCATTATGCTTGAAATCGTAATGTGACCTGTAATTCTTATTCTTAGGTTATTGGTATAGAGCTAATATATATAGAAGTAGATATGAATATGAGGTTCCTAGCGCACTTTTGGGACAGTCAGAAAATCAATGGAAAATACTGTTCATTGAACCATAAACGAATCTATAAATCTCGAATAAAAAATAACCGAATCTATAGCTGTTTGCTTCTACTTTCTTAAGGTGTCTATTGGAAACTTCTGCTTCGAATCAATCTATCGGAAATGTTGTTGAATCTGCTACGAATAAACGAAAAATCTATAACAATTGTAGTTAAATCTGCTTAGAATCCATGTAAAATCTATTGCCAATGTTCTCATATCTGTTTCGAATAAACGGAAATTCTGTGGTAAATATATTAAAATCTTAATAAAAAAGCTCTGAAATGGAATGAAAAATCAAGAAATCTAAAATGTTACTGGATTTCTCTAATATCGTTCTTAATCACATCATAGGCTAAAAATTTCTCAGAAACCAAAAAAACATAACAAATCGCGTTTGTAACAGCATTTTGAAAATCCATATTGATAATTATATCGTTCTTTGAACCAGAAATATTTGTCAAACTCTTTGTTGTATCAATGACATAAATAGGTCTATTCGCTAAAAATTCTTTAGGATTGTAATATATTTCCTTATTAATACAGTAAACTTTCTTAAAATCTTGATACATCTGATACATGATTCTGAAAAGACCTCCTGAAATGTTTAATTTTGTAATTCATCTGGATAATAAGAACCATTCAATTTTACTCTGATATTTTTTACATTCTAAATATCAAACTTTGAAGGATCTTTTTCTTGATTATTCTGTCTATCTGTTTGAAAACCAATGATAACGAACTTGGGATTGAAAATATTTCTATAAATATTTGTAATATCGAACGAATAAGTTGTTCCAGTAATACCTTTTTGTTCAATCTAGAAAATTAAACATAATGTTTTGACCTTTTGTAATTTCATCAATCAACCTAATTTTACTCGTGGTTTTATAATCAATCATTGGAACTCTAATAAAAAAATCTGTAAATGTTATTTTTCCATCAACAGGCATAACATTTCCAGTTGCAGTCTTCAGAATCACATCATCGTCTTCAGCTCTTATAAAACTTAGATAAAATCCTCCTTTATAGATCGGAATAGTAACATTTTCAAAAAATCCTAATCCAAAATGAGATAAATTTCCAGCTGCTTCAAAAACACCAAATTTAAAATCTGATTCAAAGCCATTAGAAGTTTGAGAAATAAACATCACTTTTTGAATACGAAATAGTTCCTTTAATTGTGCTTAATTGGCCACAGTTTTCGACTTCTTCTATCAATTTATTGTGTTTTCTTACTTCAACCTTAGAAAATAAAAACGGTATAAAATTATCGATTAATCTAACATTATCAGTTCCAAGATATGCTTGACCATCTTGTTTTGTTAAAGTTCCAGAAATATAAAACTGGAAGTTAGACGAACAAAAATTATCTCCAAAACCAATATTAAACTCAGTTCTTTTATTCGGTTCATTCAAATGTTGTTTACTAATTGGATAGAAATTTTTAAACTCCGCCCTTTCAATATCGCTTGAATACTTTTTGTAGTCCACCATTTAATAAAAGAAAATTTCAAGATTTTTTTACGAAAATTTTAAACATCATGCATAAAGCCCTGCGTAAATACCAACCTTATCAATTCTTTTATCGAGTTCTTCATGGAACTTATTCATTTGTTTTTCTAATTTTTGAAATTTATCAGCATAGGAATCACTGTATTGAACAAATTTATGAGCAATATTTTCAAAGGTTTTGGTGGCATCTAAACTGAACTTATCAAAAGACTGTTGAAATTTTGTAATTTTTTCATTAATTTCGTCACAATTTTCTATAGACCTTTTATTTCTGGCTTCTAAATTTTCATAGACTTCTGTTGTAAAATCTTTAACATGCTGTTTATGATTCTCATAATTTTTGTTTTAGTTCATTAAACATTTTAATATGATCTTCGAATTGATCTTTTACGATAACATCAAACGGATAAATTCCCTTACTAACGCTGCTAAGTCTTTTTCCTTTAAAATCTAAGGCATTTTTAACATTCGGATCATGTAAATCAACAATATCGATGTTTTCTGATAATTTTAGAGGTTTTTAAATTTGTTCTTTAACAACAACATCATGTTTGTCAATACCAGGTCGAACACCGACAATTCTTTTTTTATTAGCCAAACTAACATAATTCTTTTCAACTTTGATCGCTTCAGTAATTTTATCAGCTTTTTCGATATGAGACATTAAATTGGTAAATATTTTTTTTGCACCATCTTCAAATTCTTTTTTCAATGTTTTTATTTTATCAGCAACTTCATTTGAACTCATGAAATTTGCAAGTTTGTTATCATATTCTGCTTTAAAATCTTCAATCTCGACAGCAAACATATCTGAATCTGGAAGGTTTTGTAATAAATTTTCTAACTTGTTATCAAACTCATTTCTCAAACTATCAAAATTCAAACTAATATCTACATTTTGAATACTTTCTGTTTTAATTTGTGTTCCAAATACATCAAAAATATTTTGTGAATCCATATTTATTAAGTAATAATTTGTTAACAACTTCTTTAAAATCTCTACTATTACTCAGTTCATTCAAAACAAAAGCACATAAATGACCACAAATTGGGGGATCTTTATAATCATGAATCTGAGAATCATTGTAGTAGACGCTTGATTTTTTTAAATATTGGATCAATTCTCTCGGTGGTTTGTCCTAAATTCTTCCATACGAATCAAAATAAAACGCAATCTTATCATTTTTATAATAGCAAATCCAATGCGTTCCACTTCCCATAATCGAGTCTAAATTCACAATTCCACATTCAAATTTCTTAACTTTTTCAGGTAATGTATCTCATGAAGATTCCTCTAAAATGTTTAATATTTTTGCAGATTTCTTCCAATTCCCCGAATGTTAATGGTTTGATTTCAATTTTTTTTTATGTTTGATTTCACGTAATTCAAAGTTTTTTCATCTAATCCAGATCCTGTAACATCTTCCAACTCTTTATCTAACCAATTTAAAATGTTTCGAACAATAGGAATCACGTCTTTTTTAACGATTGGAGCAGCTTTACGAACATAAGGAACAACATTTTTAACAACTGGAATATTTTCTCCAAAATCTAATAAGTCTTTCAAAAGTCCACCATTTTTAAGTTCTTTCAACTGATTATAAGAAAATTCTATTCTGACGCCTTTATCGTTTTTCTTGTGTTTTTCGAGTTTATTGTATTGTCTATTCGTTAAAAATATCTTATCTTCGCCATTTTTTAGTTGATCTATTTTAAATTTAATACTAACGGGTATTTTTTTTCTTAAAAGCTGATTTTATTTTTTATTTCTGATTTTTGCTGAAATTTACGTTCACCTCCATTTATATAGTTAAAATTTCAAGTTCTCTTCGATTCCCATTCCTAGTTTTCTCCATTTCTCCAAAAAACGTCGTGTTCCATTGCAGCTTTATGTAATTTATTCACACCAATATCTCCTCTTTTAATCTTTTTTCGAGTTTTGTGCCAGGCCCCAGATACTGATAAGTTGGTACGTGTAATTCAAAAGGTAAATTGTTGATAAAATCATTCAAAAGTCCGCTACCTTCAATCATAGATGAACTTATTGCCGGCAAAATTCGTTTTAAATATTTAATTCCATCAGGTTTTTCAATCATTTCATCAAGTTTGTTCGAAATAAAATCTTTAATCGCTTTCTTTTCGTTCAAAAAATTGTTATTTCCAGCCTTTTCTTGAGCATAAATATAATTAATAATTCCATCAAGTTTTGTCAAATCGTCGATATATCTGTACTCAATCTTATTATCACTGTATTTTCTCACACCTAATCCTTCGATTCGTTTTTCCCAAATTCATTTAATTAAATTCATATATTTTTTACCTCTACTTGACTTAGGCTTCTTAGTGGATGGATCATTATTTTTGTAAATTGAATCAGATTTCCATAAAATTTCAGTATACTTTTTCAAATCTTCTTCAGAATATAAATCGTCTTTTGGAACATCATTGTCTGTTAATAATCTCTACAATCCTTGCGTACCTTCATACATTTTTCCATTAATAATTATATCATTATGTTCAAAATTAACGGGTAAATTTCCAATCATAAAACTTTTCTTTTTTCTATCCCAATGCAAACCAAATTTATCATCCTTTGCTCTAGGAAGGAATTTTTTACCAATTTCACCAATTATTATATCCGTTGTTCCAGGACTTATTGGTTCAACTATGGTAGAGTCTTCAACGATTCGAGGTCTAAATGGTGTAGAAGATGGTAATTTTGGCAATTCAAATTCTTCAACTTCAGATTCTGGAATTGAAATATCGGAAAATTGTCGTACAACTGGAACCAAATTCATCAAATTTTGATTATCGCTTAAAACATTTTCAATTTTACCTTCAACATTTTTAATTGCAGAAGTTACAGGTTAATTAATTTTTTGAATAAATTCTTGTTCTTTTTCATCAATTCGAATCTGTTCTTTAAATTCTTTGATTAATTTCTTTTCGATTTGATCAAGTTTTTTCGCTTCTTCAGAAGTTACGTTCACCATTTAATTAGAAAAATTTTGAAACGTGGAACGTAAAACGTGAACGTGGAACGTAAAAACGTACGAGATTATTAAACGTTTATATTAGAAAATTTATTTAAGTATTTACCATTTTTAGGCTTCAAAGTTAGATTAACAGTTAAAAATCCATAGTCTTCTTTCCAAATTTTATCACATAATTCATTAAAGTGGTTAAAACTCATATCAGATCCTACATAATTGTTGTAAATTTTTCTCGAATAGTGATCATCTTGCTTAAAAACACACAACATATTCAAATTATTTCTAATAACTTGTTTATCAACCTTTGAAAAGAATTGAGAAAGATACTCGTAGATACAAGATATGTTTTTGTGACGAGACATTACAAAATATTCCTTAATAACGTCCTGATTTTCCAAAATACAATCATCAAAAACGATTAACGAATTGGGTTTACATTCGCTTAACGGAACTATGTCCTCAGAAGCATTATAAAAATGTGATATTTCTTTGCTTAAGTTCTTCTCAATATTTTTGAATCTTTGTTGTAATTTTTTGTATGTGTCTTGTTCTAAAAATTTACTAAAAACATACAAATTGGAATAAGGAATCAACCTATTGTAGATAAAATTCAATAATAAAGTTGTTTTTCCACATCCACTTGAACCAACAATTAACAATCTGATTGGTTGATCTTTCTTATTTTCTTCAAACGTTTGAAGTTTTATCTGATCTTTTTGCTTTAAAAATTTCTCCATTTAAATAGCGGAAATGAAGCTGTTCAAGTTGACTTCAGAAAGCTCTAAATTAGTTTTTAAAGTTGGAACATCCTATTCATTTAGAGGAAGAATCAAATTATTTTATCGGTTTAAGCGGTTTTTATTCTGACAATTTTGTAATAAATATTAGTGAAAGTTCTCCTTATTGTATAGGATTTAGTGAGAAGAACATAACAAAATATTATGGTTTAAACAAAGGATATTATACCTTCGATCAAATAAAAAATTCCTTTAAAAATTATCTGAAAACATTCAAACAATCAGATAAATCTTTAAACTTTGACGAAAACAAGTTTGAAATGCAAAAAAATTATCTCTCTAATAAAATTCAAATAAAATCACCAGTAAGAATAATGTTTTCAGCAATTATAATAGATTTATTAGGGTTTGTTCAAGAAACTATTGAGCCAAATCAGGTATATTTAGGAAATAAAACACCAAAATTTAGACCGTTTGATGTAATTGAAGTACATTGTAATCTCGTTGAACCTAGTTTTGAAAATCATTCAGAACATCTTCACAAAGAATCTGAAATTTTATACACTTTTTTCCCATACATACATATACATATACATATACAAACATATACATTTTTTCAAATGTTGCTTATGGATAAAAAATCAGTGAAAAACCGAATGAAATCGATTATATTCCAATTAGAAAAAATATTAAAAGAATTCAAAAAATCGTCTTAACTGTTCAAGACTCTGAAGGAAATCTATTGAAAAATGAGAGTAAAACAACAATATATTTAAGATTGAAAAAGGAATAAAAATGAGTTGATAATGATATTTCGACTCGAGTGCCCCCAAAACTTTATTAGAAAAGATACTGTTTTTATCAATGAATCTGGCCTTTATTCACGAAATAAAAATTACAAGTTAAATGGAGTCAGTTGTAGACCTACTCAATAATCAACTTACATTCAATAACAAAGACATCGTAACGATTGTAGACGAAAACAATGTAATCTGGTTTAAGGCTAAAGATGTTTGTGAAATATTAGGTTATGAAAAAACAAAAAACGCAATTAAATTAAATATTGATGATGATGACAAAATTCAATATTTTTACTTAAAAAACAAGGGGCTATTCCAATGGCCCGTTAACAATCTTCATCCTGACACTGTTTTTATCAATGAATCTGGACTTTATTCTCAAAATAAAAATTGCTTGTTAATTTTTTTTTCTATCTAAATGGAGTCAGTTGTGAATCTACTCAAATTCAATAATAAAGAAATTTTAACAATTATTGTTGACGAAAATAATGAATTTTGGTTTAAGGCGAAAGATGTTGCAGAGGTGTTAGAATATAAAGATACGAAGAAAGCAATTAAAGAACATGTTAAAGAAAAATATAAAAAAGCTTCGAAAACATACATTCTGAAGGTAGGGGTGATTCGCCCCCGCCTTCAAACTTTCAAAAAAACACTGTTTTCATTAATGAAGCAGGCATATATTCTTTAATCTTGAAATCTAAAATGAAAATAGCAGAAATGTTTCAAGATTGGGTTACAAAAGAAGTTTTGCCAAGTATTCGTAAATTTGGTGTGTACAAACTTGAAAACAAGATTAAATATTTAGAGAACGAAGTTAAACACTTGCAAATTAAAGATGAAATAAAAACGGAAATAATCGCAAAACAAAGTGTAAAAATTGACTTAATGAAACCAGACCTTGTTTGTAAAGATTTTGATAAGAAAAAACACCATGTTTTTGTATTAATTAAGAAAAATCACATGTGGGAATATCCTTATTACGTTATCAGAGCTCAAAAGAGAGAAATACCGAAAAGATTGAAAGAACTTGAAATTGATTACCCAGAAATGGAAATTTTATTAAGACATGGAGATCCAAATAGTATAAATCTCTACAACCAAATGAAAGAATCTTTGAATATTTTATACAACTGAAATCATTTTACTACAAATATGGCAGAATCTCGAATGATTTATAGAATATCTAAATTACACGATGAAAATGTTACTAAATTTTATTAAACTCTCGAATTATGATATTTTGTCTGTAAATGTTTTTGAAGATGAGGTAACCATTGAATGATTCGTCCACACTCTCAAAGAGTCGGTTTCTTTTGACAATTTCGAATAATTCCTATAGCACAATCTTTACAATATGTCTGTTTTTTATCTTTACTATAATGCCAGTTATTAAATTCAGAAATATCCTTAATT
Organism: Homalodisca vitripennis; assembly: GCF_021130785.1. Classification (NCBI taxonomy): domain Eukaryota; kingdom Metazoa; phylum Arthropoda; class Insecta; order Hemiptera; family Cicadellidae; genus Homalodisca; species Homalodisca vitripennis. The sequence goes on from NW_025777860.1 coordinate 40,742, forward strand.
TCTTTACACACGCAACATTTTTTCTCTTCTAACGTTAATTTTTCTATTTTATCGTATAATTCTCTGTTATATTTACTACGACAATCTTTACACATAGACCCTATTCCTCCTTTTTTAGTCTTATTTTTATGAAATTCTTCAAAATATTTATATTTATATTACAGTCTGTAATAATGAAGGCTTGTTCTGGAAACTCCATTCCTTTTAACTTGCCTTTAGAAAATGTATAATATTAACAGATTCGGTTTATAAACTTCATTATGAAATTAACGTTTTGTACGTAGGGTGAACCAGAAAACTTCCGTGTAAAATTAAATTAAATTCCGATCACGAATAGTATTGAATATATTGTGGATTTTTTAAAGACTAGGAACGAATAAACCGATATAAATTTGTTGGGAATAAATAAAACATTATAAAAATCCTAGTATAAATGTATATATATATATATATATATATATATATATATATATATATATATATATATATAGAAGTGTGTATGCCTATTGGCTTAAATAGTCTCTTAAAGCAGTTCAAAAGAAAACTACAATTATTTTGTACAATATTTCGTTGTAATTAACAACTTTTTCAAGTACACTTAATAGACACAGAATAAAAGAAACAAACAAAAGAAGAAACACCTGATAATAAACATTCTAAATGTAAATACAATTTTGACATGTAAACAAGTTTTGATTAGTTGTTAATTTAACAATAATAACATAATATAATATATTATATAATATAATTTTGAATTTAGGTAAATTTGTATCACAATCTAATTATTCAAGTGGAAAACAATAATTTAGCGAAGGTTTAGTCCATATGGTTGTTTTCATTTTAATATAAGTTGTTGTGCCAATTCATTATTCCTTAAATTTAAATCATTTCTAGAGCTGTTTTCACAAGGAGTAATTTTGCTTATAGCTTTGAGTTTGTAACAATCCTCAAAGCTTTTGTTATGGTGAATAGCGTGTAAGGCTACTGGTTTTTTGTCGTCTTTGTGATTGATAGAAAAACGGTGACCGGTCATTCTTACCCGCAAAGAATTTGAGGTTTGCCCAATGTAGTCCTTGGGACAAAACCTACAGGTTAGCTGGTAAATTGAATTGTTGGAGGTACAGTCCAATTTACCAGCTATGGGATAAGTTTTTTTAGTCACACTACTTTGGAATTGATCGGTCTTATCCATAATTTTGCAAATACCACAACGTGGTTTATTACAAGGTTCACAGCCAAAAGTCAAAACTTTGATAGGTTTATTTGTGGAAATTCAGAAAAATATTGGGAATTCAACACGAGCGTCAATTTTTATTCCATTTATAAATTAAAGACTGAAACATACTATCAAGGAATTCTTGGATTGGAGCCGCCTTTACTGCCAGATATACAGGCAACTGAGACAAAATACAGGTCAGAAACAAGTATTAGCTTCCTATATAAACACTGCATGAATTCCTCGATTGATCAATATTCGTATGATATTGGACATGGAAAGTTGATAAAGATTGCAGAATTTGAACATATATCTAGGAACCTCGGATTTAACGGAAAATCTCTCTTTTCATTTGACGTTTCTACTCACCAAGGAAACCCAAACGAAGTTGCGATATTTGTCGGACCACCTGTGTATTCAGACCTTGAGGTTGATGATATTTTAAAAATGACAAAACACACTTTCCTGTATAACGCTATATATGCATTTGTATTAAAACTTAGTACTGGACTCGAGTTATTAGATAACAAACACTTGTTTAATACATTGGTGAAATTTGAACAGAAAATAGGAGGTGCTGTAAAAAGCTTTTCTACAGAAAACGATGGTTATGAAGTGTTGAGTTTAGAAGCTTTTGAATTAATAACGCCATCAATTCAATGGAGATATTACTTTAAGAAAACGCTACTACCAGGCACAAAAATCTCGACACATGTATTTGTGTCAAGTAAGAATTACTTTTATAAACTAGACGAGATATTGAAAAACACAGATGATTATACTGTAATGTGGTTTATGTTTATAAAAAACTGCTTGGGTGTAGTAATTACGTCAGGTATTACAGGCAGTCAAGATGCCAAGGGCTTTGCTGAATATTTAGATATGGCTAGTTCAAGTTTTAACGTAGAAAATTGGTGTTTTCGGTGCTTTTGGGACAAGAAGATTTAGCATATCATCTGAAAGATCCTCATTAGCAGCCTTTTGAGTAAGGTATTCACGGATTTCTTGGTTAAATGCTGATGTTAGTTCTTCATCAATTTGTTTGTACGTAGAACTATCACTTAGCTGTCTTTCTGCCTCTTTTATATAATCAACCTTGTTTAAAATTACAATAGAATTGCCTTTGTCCGAAGGCAAAATCATAATTTGATCATTATTTTGAAGTGACCTAATTGCTTTTCGTTCAGCATGAGATATGTTTTTGGAATTGGTTTTAAAAAAAAACAATTGGTCTTCAGAGAAATCTAGATCTTCAAACGTTTCATCAGGGTATGGTATATTACTCTCTTCCAAGTAGTTTTTGTAGGCTTGAAAAGTTAATTGCAAGCTATTTAATTCCGAATACAACGTATTTATCAGTTCAGTATCGTGTTTAAGAGGATTAAATTTTGTAATATTACTCAGATACTGATTGCACTCTAACATTTTATTGTTGAAATTATTTAAAGTGGTATTAGACCACCAGTGGTGCATCGAGCTGTTAAATGCATCGATTGTCTCTGTATTGTAGAAGAAAGCATTTACGATCTCTCGTCCTATTGCAGTTCCAATTCCTGCAAAGTTAACACTAAAAGGAAATTCACAGTTAAATAGAGGATATTGCAAAATAGAAGTAGGGACAATAAGCTCGTTAGTAAGTTTGTTGTAATTCACCCCAGACATATAACTTTTGTAGTCTACATCATATCCTGAAGGTTTTTGTTGTAACAAGAGAAGATTTTTCTTTAACAATACTCTGTTGGAGTTAAATATTGATTTTAGATAATTGAATCTTCCAAAACAATAATTTTTATGATAATCTTCTCGGCGGTGCGAACTCGAAAGCTCTTCAAAGACGACCTCAGGTACCGACAGGGTATATTTTAGTGACTTCAATTTTTGTATAGTGATTTGTTTTGTTGATAAATCCATCCACGAAATATTTTTAACTCTTATAATAGCTGCTTCTTTAATTTTTCTTGCGATTGTATGTAGGATTTGTGTACCACCGTTGTCAACACCGAGTTTATCAATCAGAAGTGAACTAATTGCTCCTTTAAAATATTTTTTAACTAATTTGTCACAAAATTCATGTCTTTTCTTAAAAGCAATTATTTCCACGTTAAAACTTGAACTAGCCATATCTAAATATTCAGCAAAGCCCTTGGCATCTTCACTGCCTGTAATACCTGACGTAATTACTACACCCAAGCAGTTTTTTATAAACATAAACCACATTACAGTATAATCATCTGTGTTTTTCAATATCTCTTCTAGTTTATAAAAGTAATTCTTACTTGACACAAATACATGTGTCGGGATTTTTGTGCCTGGTAGTAGCGTTTTCTTAAAGTAATATCTCCATTGAATTGATGGCGTTATTAATTCAAAAGCTTCTAAACTCAACACTTCATAACCATCGTTTTCTGTAGAAAAGCTTTTTACAGCACCTCCTATTTTCTGTTCAAATTTCACCAATGTATTAAACAAGTGTTTGTTATCTAATAACTCGAGTCCAGTACTAAGTTTTAATACAAATGCATATATAGCGTTATACAGGAAAGTGTGTTTTGTCATTTTTAAAATATCATCAACCTCAAGGTCTGAATACACAGGTGGTCCGACAAATATCGCAACTTCGTTTGGGTTTCCTTGGTGAGTAGAAACGTCAAATGAAAAGAGAGATTGTCCGTTAAATCCGAGGTTCCTAGATATATGTTCAAATTCTGCAATCTTTATCAACTTTCCATGTCCAATATCATACGAATATTGATCAATCGAGGAATTCATGCAGTGTTTATATAGGAAGCTAATACTTGTTTCTGACCTGTATTTTGTCTCAGTTGCCTGTATATCTGGCAGTAAAGGCGGCTCCAATCCAAGAATTCCTTGATAGTATGTTTCAGTCTTTAATTTATAAATGGAATAAAAATTGACGCTCGTGTTGAGTTCCCAATATTTTTCTGAATTTCCACAAATAAACCTATCAAAGTTTTGACTTTTGGCTGTGAACCTTGTAATAAACCACGTTGTGGTATTTGCAAAATTATGGATAAGACCGATCAATTCCAAAGTAGTGTCACTAAAAAAACTTATCCCATAGCTGGTAAATTGGACTGTACCTCCAACAATTCAATTTACCAGCTAACCTGTAGGTTTTGTCCCAAGGACTACATTGGGCAAACCTCAAATTCTTTGCGGGTAAGAATGACCGGTCACCGTTTTTCTATCAATCACAAAGACGACAAAAAACCAGTAGCCTTACACGCTATTCACCATAACAAAAGCTTTGAGGATTGTTACAAACTCAAAGCTATAAGCAAAATTACTCCTTGTGAAAACAGCTCTAGAAATGATTTAAATTTAAGGAATAATGAATTGGCACACCAACTTATATTAAAATCAAAACAACCATATGGACTAAACCTTCGCTAAATTATTGTTTTCCACTTGAATAATTAGATTGTGATACAAATTTACCTAAATTCAAAATTATATTATATTATGTTATTATTGTTAAATTAACAACTAATCAAAACTTGTTTACATGTCAAAATTGTATTTACATTTAGAATGTTTATTATCAGGTGTTTCTTCTTTTGTTTGTTTATTTTATTCTGTGTCTATTAAGTGTACTTGAAAAAGTTGTTAATTACAACGAAATATTGTACAAAATAATTGTAGTTTTCTTTTGAACTGCTTTAAGAGACTATATATATATACATATATATATATATATATATATATATATATATATATATATATATATATTTTGAACTACTTTAAGAGACTATATATATATACAAAAACCTTCTTTGTTCTTTTCGCATTTCCTTCTTTTGTGACTTCATCCGATTTATATTAAGGAGGAAAGGGGTTAAGAGAATTTGAAGGGTCAGTAGAAAAATTTTTTTAGTGTTTAACTTACAAAAATCTCGGGTTTGACTTCAGATTAGTCCCTTAGAAATCGGTTTTTCGAAAGTAATTGTTTATATTAGTACTAAAATTTAAAATATTAAAATATCAATAATAAATAAAATTTTACATCATTCCTAAAATTAAAACTGTGAAATAATACGCTAGTGAGATATAGAGAACAAATGAAACTGAAACTTTTTGAAAGGAGGAGTTCCAATCGGCTATGAATTTAATAAGGCTTATTGGTATTTCTTGAAGGACAAAGAACATAAAGTACATAAATTTATAAACAAAAATTTGACCTCTACGAAAACAAACTTTGTTATTGAACTTCCAAAGAAGATTGACACGCCGGCTTTTACTACTAATAATTGCTGTTTAGTTTTTATTAATTTACAATACATTTCTTAAGTACTATATAATTTTTTGGTTTATACTCTAAGAAAAATTTAACGCAGCAAATGTGATTAATAAATATGGTATATCACTTTAATATATTAAAGTATATTAATAATTTATTATTTATGAATTTAAATGTAAAAACCATTCTCTTTATGAGAATTGTGTTATTTGTTGCATATTTTGCATTATCATTATCACTGAAATTGCACTATCATTATTATTATATCACTGAAATAATACCCGCTCTAATACTACTAGGTGATTTAATAAAATATGACAACTACCTCCATGTACTTTATTGGAATATACAGCAAATACGTGATTACAAATGGTAAAGGAATGTTATTAGTGAAAAGGTCTTTTCTTGCTGAGTGAAAATTTATAGAGTAAAATATTTTATAGCATATATAGTAGTTATATATATAATAGTATGTATTTTAAGAATTCCAGGGAAAATACATAGCAAGAAGAGAAGAGTCAGTCACCAACATTTATGTTTACAAAAGTGTCTTCATTGTTTTTTATAATTTCTCTATATCACTGAAAATTTTTCATCAAGAATTAAACCAGAATACATAATAATAGCCTACTCAAAACCGTGGATTAGCATGAGACGTGTCAGGTTTTTATTACTGCATAGAATAGCCTGGCCCAAAGAATGAATACATTTAGAAGGACTTTTATTATACGTAGTAGAGGTAAAATATTACCTTATTTTAAACCTCTAGGTTAACTCATTTTAAAGTTATATTGTATACAGACAGATAGATAGGCATAAAGATAGAAACTTTTGTTTGTCTTCAACTAATTGGAGACACTCTCGATGAACAAATGTATATGATTTTTCAGTAATAATTTGTAGTAGCGATAGAATGGTTTCTTTAATTCTCAAGGAAACAAATTGTTTAGCAATTAACATACGTACAGACAGACATATATCAGATTCATTTCACCTGAAACTAGTGTGAAAGGTTCCGCTTAACGCTCAACGAATAACAGTATCAATTGTGGTAAACTGTCTGCAAATCTGTAAGATTCAGGATATAGCTTTTACAAAGAAAGTATCAAAACTTTCATACGATCATCGATTAGTGCTATAAGAATATATTGTGTGTGTGCCAGAATGGATATTCTTTATATCTGATATTGCAATTCGGAATTGTGAATCATGTAATAGAATTTTTAAAACTGGGAGTAAATTAAATATCACGTTTAGAAAACATACTGTCTTCAGAAGAGTCATTTCCATTCTAATTTAATAATATTTACCAATAAAAATTTACTGTATGTATGTAAATTTATACAAAAGAACAATATTGAATAACTAGGTAACATTTTAACAAAGCAATTTATCAGCATAATTATTAAGGAAATGACAAGGACTGGGCGTGTTCAAGGATAATCAGCAACATGGATTGTCTATCGAGTAATATAACACGCTCCCAGCAAGTTACTGTCGTCAGCAGCTGATTGAACAAGACGTGACATGTCTCAAACGAGATATAAGGTAACTATTCTGAGCAGTCCGCAATTGTCCTCAGAACTAGCTTTTATAGTTATTATATGGTAAATGATCTTAACTTAACTGTTGCTGTAACAGAATTTAGTACATCTTATAATTTCTCCTTCATATACCTAGTAAGTCTTGAGATAATAAGACAATTTTGCTGTCTTAAATCATTGATAGTTACAATATCTTAATGAATTCCTCCCAAAATACCTTTTTTATTCTTAATGATTTTTTACTGAGTCTGGAGATCGTTTTTAGACTTTTGCACCGATAAAAAGGTTTACTAATATACCAAATAAATTAAAACTATTTTTATTTCGTCAAACAAAAAGGTAAACTTTATTTACATGAAAGACTTACTTATAGTAATATTCTGTTATAATATAATTTCAACTTGGGATAAAGGAATTGTATACAAATGCTGTATTCAATATAATTCTGTTAATAAGACTTCACAAATACTATTTCCAGTTTAAAAATTTTAAGTATTATTTTTTTAATATTATTACTCTGAAAGCTAATATAAATTTAATTCAAAACGAAAATAATTTCGAACAAACAAGTTCACAGCGAAATTTATGATATATATTTATGATTACTATAGTTAATATAATAAAGTTATTTTTGTTCCTATTTTGGAACCACAATCCTAGCATGTTAATAAATTATGTTCAGAATAAAAATTGTGAACATCAATTCTATATAAATAAAAGTCGTTCAAAATAAAAGCATTAAAACGCTTCGTTTATCATAGAAATATTAAAAAATTAACAATAACACTTATCATTGTCGTTGTTGGAAAATTGTCACTTTTTATACTTGTAACAATGTACTTATCACAAAAATTACTGTATTCGAAGTACGTATTAAAATCTAGTATAAATAATGTAAAACTTAAGGAAAAACTTCCGAAAGAGCAATGTATGGTAAGGTATTTTGAAATATTAAAACTAAGTTTTAAAGAAGATATTCAAACGTCTAAATTTTTATAGTTTTGTTGTAATATGAAAGACAAATTTGAAGTATGCTACTTTTTAACTTAATCGCCTTTATAATATTTCTATAAAATTAATGTATTCCACCAACCTAAAAGGATGTTTTAAGTTTGAGCTACTTGGCTAAATTGGATATCGTAAATGTAACTTTGGGCCTCACTCCGATATCCAGATCACTGCTTATGTTTCACGTAGCGGGCAACTGTTTTTCCTTGTAACACAATTTGAAATTTTAACCTTGTTTCATTCGTATAATTTGGAATAAATAATTATTTAGTAGAATAACTTCAGTTATAGTAGTAAGTAAGTGATCACTCATTGTAATTATATAAATAGTTTTATTCGGAAACTCAAATAATACAAATTCCACATAGTCTTTCATTTATTACATGCAATATTTTAAAATAAGCATTCGGGAAACAAATACAATAGATAATCAGTTTAACCCAATTTGAGGTATAAAACTGACCTATTTATACTACATTAGTATAACACTGATGTCACGTTTCTGGAGTTTTAGACGAGGGTCTGACAGGCGACAACTCCTATACTGACACTAACTCTATGTACCAGAGTACGCTTAGGAATGTTAATGTATGACTAAAGCAAAGTAACATATTATAATAATAACAATTAACAAACATTAATTCCTTGTCTTTGTAATTTCGTATTAAAAACTGGAATTTAAACTCTTTTACTCCAGGCTCAAAAAGTATAGATACAAAAGTTTCAATTTTAAATAATATTTAACTAGTAAGGAACAATAACGGGAGTTACATTAAGTTTAGCTCGTTTACTTATGTGTTTATACATAAAGACAGTTACAAACAATAACTTATTATTGTTAGAATTATTAAGTCAGTTACAACCGGAGAAAAATGAAATTACGTGAAATTATTATTATGGTTTTAGTTGCATTATTTTATTTGAATACGACCTTAGAACAGGGTTTTATCAAACGATAATAAATCTATTTTTTATTTAGACTCAAACCTTATAGGCAATATAAAGTTATAGCCATGTATTTAGTATTAGGTTCATTATTATAAAATAAATCTTTTTTAGGTTTTTTGGGATTAGTAATATTTACAAATAATAATAGTATGCTTTGATTTAATTAGAGTTGTTTTATTGATATAGTTCAAATTGTGTATTCAATAATTATATTTAATATTTTTATGTATTAAAATAAAAATACGTGAATTTACTTCTTTAAAAATACACACACACACACCTATTTTTATACGTTGCTTTTTATTTTTATTGTGTATTAAGTGCTTTGCCAAGGAATGAAATAACACTACACTTACAGTTAGTATAAGAAACAGTATTTGATTTATTAACTGTAAGTACGAGTACAGCAGGTTATATTTTTGAAATAATGTAACACATAAATACAAGGTGACAGAGAGAGTGAGAACAGGAACGTACAAAACTGTTCAGTTATCCTCCTCTCTCTCTCTCTCTCTCTCTCTCTCTCTCTCTCTCTCTCCCTCATGGGTGAGGACGTTGTAATCTCGGTTAAAATAAAACAAAGTATATCTCACCTTTCACCGAGCTACTTCTCATACTTATTAGGTATTCTCTCAGCAAATTTTTACAAGGTTTGTTTATGGAGTGTGGAATGTCTCTGTTTCATATAGTTTACATGGCACTATAAAATGTGTAGATCTTGTATATTACATACATACTGTAGTTGAATTTGTATTTCTCGATTCTGCCCTGCTAACCTTTAATGTCTAAAACTTTTTGCATGTCATTAACGTGCCCAATAATTAATGAAGGTTGGTTACACTAAGTATTATTCTTCTATTTTCATAACGCATGTTAAAGATCAATGAGACTAGGACTTAGATTGTAAAAAGAATATAAATGCGATTATTTTCAAAGCATAATACACATTATATATACAGGTATATATTTTTAAATTATTGGTTTCAATTTTACATTTGAAATATTATACTTTGGGATTGCAAGATTGTACAGTTGAAATAGTCGTTTGCAGTAATCAATGTTGCCATTAAACTAAAATTTAAATACTGTTTTGATGTATTGTGGTGTGTATGGCAAAATATTTGTAAGTGAAAAGTAAAAAGCGGACTCTTGCCATGCATTGTAAAATGTTCCGGCAATAAACACCAGATTTAATGTTATTCGATAACGACTATAATAAAGCAGAAAAATTTATATTCATTTAAACATCTTATTACGTCACATAATATAAAAATTTCCAAAAAATGTTACTCAGTTTATTAAAAACTTTAATTATTTTGTGATCATTTTGTTGTCATCATAGTTATACAAAATACTGTATATGTCAACTATATAGAAATAAACCTTCATCTACCAATTCTAAACTTTAAGAGAATAAAAACTTCGCTTTAGAGAATAAAAACATATAAGCAGACAGAGATTCATTATACTTTAGTCTCATAAAAATGCATAGCCAATATTATTTAGTCTTTTAATACTATTAATTTTATCTTGAATTACATCTCGCTGCAAATGGCTACAGTATCTCAAATCAGGATACCGAATGATTTCCGCAACTATAATACATTACAATACATATTATATGTTTTAATGAAAGAAGAGAAGCGCTACTCTATGCTTATTAATAGTTTGCAAATGTAATGTTAATGTTAAAAGTGACAGGTATTTTTTCAGCAGTTAGCTATAGCATGTAAGTAATTTTGTAAAGTTAAAAAATATTTTATAATTTTTTACTAGATGGCTATTAGGCTATTAAAGGCAGGTAAAAGAAGACATTAGAACTTTTACAAATCATCTCAGTTTCTATTGAAAACTACACATATATTTGTATTGTTGTCATTTACTTGTGTGTCAGAGACTAGAAATTATCTTCATTAATAGTAAAATAGTAATATATAATTTTAACGTTTATTATCTAATTGTACTTTTCATTACGTCGTTTAAATAGATTTAAATTACAATATATGCGAATAATATATTTACGAATTTGTTGCACGATAACTACGTTTTAGAGAGACGAAGAAAAAAAAATCAGGAAACATTGTACTAGATCAATTAAATATCTACCTATTTCGATTGATAATTGGACTTGATACTGTATTAAGTATTAAAAAAAAATCTATATAACTCCTTCTTATTCATTAGAGTTATAATAAGCAATGATGTTCAAATGATATCTCGTAAAATTTATGAATTAACTTACAATCCGATTATAAACCTACTCAGCATTTATTCTAATGTAAACTGTAACTGTAACGTATTTTTAAATTGAACATATAATCAAAATAGGTAAAATAGTATGTGCAAATAACTGTTAATAAATAAATATCATAATATTAAACACTAAACTTAATACTAATAAAACTAAATTGAGCTCTTTAAAAATGTACTTAAGAATTAAACATAATTCTTGTGTGTAATTTTCCGGATACGAACAGATTTAATATCTAAGATAGATGAATTCGCTTCCTGGTAAAATACCTTTTAAATATTTCTCTGACACATTGACAAAAGCATTAAAACATATTACAATAAAGCAATTCAAAATATAGTTATTATAATATTAATAAATAAATAAAAATAATATATTAAAAATAAAAGTATCTAAAATAAATGGGTTTTTGCAATAATTTAATTTGATACATTATTTTAAAATATGTTATCTTTACCATATGTACTCATATGCTGTGAAAATGGGTTTCAGTTACGTCTGTAAGATGTTCATAGGTTCATGATATACCAAATTACAAGTTAATAATACAATCTTATTGTTGTGATATATTTTTGATTATTACAAGGAAGTACTTGGCTGTATACTTTTTTATCACAATGTTTAATTACTGAGGAAGTACTGTCTACTTCATGAGCTATCCCTCGCTGGTTTAACATTCTTTTCTTTCTATTCTCAGCATTGCAGTCTAAAAAAGGATGATAGACATTAATATTTTACAATTGTATGCATATCTGACGTTACGAATTAAAATCTCATAGTTATTTTATTGCTCCTTTTAACTAAACCAATTGAATTTGAACTTTTCGGTAAATATATAAGAATAATTTCAAACGCACTTGAAAGTAGACTTCAAAGATGTAAGTTGTAATAAAATTATAAAAAATCAACTTCAAAACGAAATATAATTCATTCTGTATAAAGCTTTAACCTAAGTTTATGTGATATGATTTTCACTTTGGTGATTCATCAAATGCAATCAAACGTTATTGCATCAATCAGTTTATATGGTATTAGGAATCAAATTGGATTTAGAAAAATCAGAATAAAACCATTATTTCCAGTGATTACTATTGGTAGTATTACAAGGTTGAAAATTAATTGGATTCTGATATTAGTTAACCCTCTGTGTTACACGTCGTCCATATATTTATTAATAAATTATATCAGTAATCAACATGGCGTCTGGTATGAACTTCCTGAAACATGAATATGTCGAAATTAATTACTTTCTTTGTTATTGTATTAAAAAATCAGTTTTTAAGGGATGATTGGCAACTTCGAAATACATACATACGATCATGGAAATATCCAAACTCAACAGTTGCAATATTTAGAAATATTTTTGACTACATATTACATTTTAATGATATTTTAAATGGAATATTTTGTTCTTTATGGAAAATCGGAATGAAAACATGAACTTATGGGATATATACAAACTATTATACGAGAATTGCACCCTACGATCTACAACAAATTGTACCAATTCATCCCGTAAATAATATAGTACAATATATTAATTTAGAATTTAATAATATTTTGTATGGAGCTGATTCTGTTTTAGTTATTTATGAACAATTCTGCTAATTAATTGAATCACTTTTTAGCCCATTAATATGCACATGATCCAAAGTTACACTTTACATATGGCTATGTATTTAACTATACATCTGAGTATTATTTACACAGAGAAGTTGCTTAAAAATGACCTAAAATAGTCTAAAACTGATCTGAAGATTACGTCACACCACCTGATGTACACGTTTTTGTTAGTGGAGTGAGTGTTATGTTGGACAGCCAGACTTAGTAATTAGCGTCAACGTTGAAACTATCATTGTCGTGGAAGTCCCACTCATCATAATGTTGGTTTTTTTTTTAGTTAAATCCGAAGTACAAATTGTAAAAGAATGGTCAGTTTTAGGCAATATTTAATAGATCCCAGTGATTACTTTACATGATAGGCTCTTTTCGCTTCAAAATCTCTCTCTCTCTCTCTCTCTCTCTCTCTCTCTCTCTCTTTCTCTCTCTCTCTCTCTCTCTATATATATATATATATATATATATATTATATATATATATATTCTGTGTATGTTTGACAAGTTTACTTAAAAAAGTTGTTAATTACAACGAAATACTGTACATTAAACAATTATTGTAGTTGTTATATGAATATATATGAATGTATGAAATAGGAATATATATATATATATATTCATGTAATGTGCCAATGATCTCTAGATTAATTTCATTGGGGGTAGCAGTAAAGATGTATAAATAAGTAGCCACTTTTTGATCGTTGTCATGGATTTACCCACTAGTGCCACTAATAGACTCAATAGATTGTACTTTACAAGCACTTATTTTATGCTTTAATTTTATTTATTTTTCCACTAATATATCACAAAAACTGTTAGTAGTAGACCCCGATGACATGTTCTAACTTAACAGGGCCAAATGCATGTATGATTGGTGAATAAATGAATTCTATTCAATTTTATTCTATTCTGGACAACAATCTAAATAGACACTATGCCATTTAATTACTTAAATATTTATATTTCGTATTAAAAAAATGTACCTTAATAATTAATTTGGCTGTACGTGAGCTCTCTATATTCTAAGCAGGTTCTCAGATGATTCTGTTATCTGTTTTCGGGAGAGTATGACAGTACTAACTCAGTTAAATGTTATAGCCAGAACAGCCTCCTCTTGCTCAGCTGCCACTTTAAATCATGTTTTACCCTAAACAGATCTAACGCCAAATGCCAACCATAATTAAATGTATTTCTATTTGAATACCACTGCAATAAACCCAAAGAAATACGTAAAGTAGTGACGAATTTAAGGAATAGTTTTATTAAACCACTGAATGTGAAGTTGAGATAGAAACTTGGCTCAACTGTTCTTGGGCTGAGCTCCAAGTAAACATTTAAAGACGGCCTCATTACTTCTGCTTACTTTTTTCTACTTTCTCTTTGAAAATTATTAGATAGAGCGCAAATTCCAAAACTTGAGCATTAGTGCAACAAATTCTCAAGATATTTATAAATAATAGTTATTTCAAGTGCATTATTCTATGAATAATTTTGTAAGATCTTGTTTGACTCGCATGGATTTTACTTTTTAATTCAATACAAATATTATTGAAAAACTGTTTTAAATTAAAATCTGTTTAATCTCTCTAGAATTTACTTTGTTAAATTACAAATGGTTTTGATTACTCTCATTCTGTCCACTGGCTAAAGGACTGGAAATAAAATGAAAATGGATTGCCAGAGTAGAAAGTTCACGCCTAGGTAACACGTTTATTTCAGTGATACTAAATGCTATAGCTGACGATTATCTATTTAATATATCTATTTTATCTTGTATATATTTTACCGTTGACGGTAGTTTAATCTATTGCATCATATTAAATGGCATAAACGGGAACCAGGTTAAAAATAAAAATAATGTGCACTATGAAAACTTCAGTACAGCTGTTCAATTTTTCATTAAACTTTCCATTGTCAAAAGCATTAGTGAAAAGGTAAATAATTACTCTTGTTGCTAAATGAGCAATAAAAGTTACCGTATTAGCCAATTGAAAAAGAAATTCCTGAATTACAGATTTTATATATATTTAATATATTTCAAACTGTGCAATAGATCATTTTGCCTGCTCATGACATAACAAGAATATCTTTTTTCAGTATTTATTTACTATGTAAAAATTTATCCGTTATATGTATATATATATATTTATAATGAACAACCTGCTAAATCTAATTTCACTTAAATTTGAAAAGCCCTATTGGTGTTAGGGAGTAAACCAACCACGAATATTATGGTAGAAAGGGTTGGTCGATATATCTAGTTAACTGGAGAGAATAGCTATTACAGTAGGTGGGGCTAATTTAATGTACAGAGAGTGTTAGGCCTAAACGTAAAGGAGAGTGCTTTAAGAGAAGGACCTGGACCAGAACTACCCTTGCCGTCTTGTAACAAGACATTACTAAGATAGTTACCGTATTCCTCCTCATGGGATCTTGACAGAAAGTTGTTCCAACCCGCACTCTTACCCATCCTAACTATCGTGTCACTACTGAAAAAGTGTAATGGAATTTAGGACTAAATCTAATGAGGGATTTCCTCATATTCTTGTTTTAAGTGAATAAATCACAGTAATTGGGGCACCAAGTTCCTGCCCTATCCCAAAATCCATTTAATAACTTATACACAACTATGATGTTGTAAATTAATAAAATAAGTTAATGTATTATTTTGGTTTCTTCAAAGGTGAACGTTAATTATAATGACAATTTTAATGGAGTTTAAACGCAATCACAATGCCAATGATAACGAAAATAAAATTGTCCTTACAGCCATCCATTTATTTCTAACAAAGAAGCATTATACTATTCAAATTAGTTTATTATTCTATTCACAAACACACTGTAACGCTTAGGGTACTTGACAATTCACCACTTAACAGCCTATAAGTACTAACGGTGAATGGCTACGAACACAATTACCGGGAGCGTAACTTAATTTCCGCTTAGGGTCACGAGTGCTTCATTATAAATGATTACTGTGCCTGATCTAAAACTATTTCCATTATAACTAATTTCCTAGCTTTTATTGCTAAACTATTTCACGTCTCAAAACTGTAGGATTAACAAAATCCTCTTTATAATCATATGCGGTCGTGTTTAATAATTTTAAAAGGGTAATGTATTAATAATAAAGCTAGCCATTTTTTTATAGCTAAGGTATATGTTAGCTTATATTATGCGTTAACGATGTTCTTTGTTTCTACTAACATTATTTAATTTTCATAACATGATAGTTATATTTATTTATTTAAGTTTTTTAAGTTGATGTTTCTTCATATTTATACAAATAGAAGATTAATATTTTATACTGTTATTGGTAAAGAGGATGTGATATGTTATTCAAAATTTCTTCAGTAAGGGGGGAAATAATCTCTAATATAATACAGTTTATGGGGGATCATTATTATAAAAAACCGGAGCAGAGATCATTGTGGGGCAGTGAATCAGAATGCAGTCCAGCGACCATGCAAAGGACGCACTGACCATTACTAAACACATTACCGCTCTTCGGAACGTTACGTGATACTGTACTCTAAGGTGGATTTATCAGATTAGAATACATATATACACACCACCGGGAGAGTCACTAATGGTCTCATTAGTGTGCAGTTATAATATTTGTTACATCACAATTATTCGTTTTAGCAAAATAAAGTAAATGTAACCCATATTTTACAACCTATTCCTTGTAATTTTGTCTACAAAGTACAATGATTTTAAAACGGTATTTATCTATTATTTTAAATTCCCAGATTATATGGTTCTGAAACTGAAAATAACAGTTCTTAAATAGACCAAACCAATGTGCTGTTTAAAATATATGATACGTCTTATTGGCAAAATTAAATCTCCTTTTAAAATAACTTTAATAAGGAGCGTATTATTAATCTTGTTTTAGGTTAAATTATAAGTAAAGTCTTGGTTTTCTGATTATATACCTATAGCCTTTAGAGTCAGTGCGAAAAACGAAATGTATTCACATCTCAATTTTGATCCGTTTAACATTTTAACAAATTCATTATTAGAGTAGGCTATATTAATTATTTTTAATTTTGAGCTCTTTCTGATTATTCTCAGATAAACCTTTATTAATTGTATTGCATTACTAAAGTCTCAAAAGTAAATTACATTACCCTCAATAAAATAGTTTAGTCATATAGTTTGGTTCATTTGTAGATATTGAACCAATATTATTTAAGTTTGATACTTAAATGGTTAAGTAATAAAAGTTTTATTTGTTTATCCTCCTCATCTATTTTTATGGAAAATGTATTTATTTATGCAAAGACCAACATTTATTTATGCTTCCTCTCCTTAGTTATAATAATTTTGTAATTGTATTTTTTGACTCGTGTAATTGTATATATATAGGCTCTTATAAATTATCTGAAATCAATTATCTGAAATCACTAATTATGATTTCAATTGGTGATTGTAAACTTGTATAATATATTGAATGTTTATTGTATTTGCTTGATTTGCTGCTATATATATATATATATATATATATATATATATATATATATATATATATATATATATATATATTTTTTTTTTTTTTTTTTTTTTTCAGTTAATTGAAAGTGTGTACAATTCTCCAATCAGGCATGCCTGGGAGATTATATTTCTCAGCTTTACCCTATTGTGTGCATGTTGTATTCATATGGTATAAGAATTATATTGTATTGCATTTTATTGCATGTAATTTTGAAGAAAATAAATAAAGATTATTATTATAATATTATCCGATAATAATAAAATTAATTATTAATAGTAAAATTTGTAGGAAATAATTTTCATAAAATGTTGTGTTTGTTTTCCATTGTTAAAGAATGTATGGGACGGACGACAAAATCCTTTAAATTATTAGTTTTCTCTAGCTGTAAATTTCACTAACAAATATTAGCAAATTTAAAATTGGATGCTATGTCTTACAATTATTTACGAAGTACAGAAAATATTAAATCATGGCACAAAAGATTATGTTATCAATATTTACTAAATTAACTATTTGTGAACACACCCATATATGTTTTATATAATGTTCATTAAACAAATAATTTTGTTGTAATCGTTAATTTTACCTTGCATTAACAATTGTGTCTAAAAATAATGCGTAAAGTATACTAAACATCCATTGTCGATTTAGTCATTTTGTTGTAATTTTTTGTGGTTTTATTTATAATCCAAATTTCAGACACAATATTCAATGTTTAAGCACACAACCCCATTTCTCATATATCGGATGATTTTAATTAGAAATGAGTCAAATACCTATGCCTCCCATACAAACTTTTATCTGGAGATATCTACTGCCGCGCATTACTTTCGTCGCTGGAGATCAAATTCCTTCTTGGACGCGGTCCCAGGCGTTGTTTGTCAACCGTTCCCATCTGACGAACTACCACCGTTACAACTTTGTCCCTAGACTTATGCGGCTCTTTAATGAGGTTTAATAACACCTCAAAGAAACTTTTTTCGGGGGTTCAGCCAGTTTTTGGAGCCAGGTTCGTTTCATTATCCAGAATGCTGACATTCCTCGAATTGTGGGACGGGTTTCAAAGATGGCAATGCCCCAGATTAAGATCTACAAACTATATAAAATATATTTTGTCTTATTTATTCATATAGACTGATTGTTTTTATTAAATCTTTTAATTGTTTATCTATTTAATACATGTTGCTGGTTATCTATAGAATAATATGTATTTCTGTTATATATATATATATATATATATATATATATATATATATATATATATACTCTTCGAAGTACTTTATAGTGTACACTATAAAGTACTTCGAAGAGTATTGAAGCCGATTGGCATTACAGAAGATATATATATATATATATATATATATATATATATATATATATATATATATATATATATATATATATATGAAACAATAAATAACATATATAGCACACAAAAAACTATAACAGATATATATATAAATATAATGTTATATAGGTATATATAATGTTATGTACTCTACATTATAGGGTTATCTTTATGTGAGAATAATAAATCACTAACTAATACCCTTTTTAAATTCTTTTATTTTAAACACGTGTTTCGGTTTAAACCATCTTTGGTGTAAACATAAACCTCTAACTAAATAGTAAACAAAACAAATAAATATACACCTGTCGACTATTTAAACAGATATTAAATGTATATGACACAGTTGTAGTTTTGTTTAGTATTCTGTATTTAATATTTTTCCAAAGATAGGATTTGTTAAATTTTTTAAATTGCTATTTAATAATTGTTGCTCTTGTGTTAATAAATGTATTTGTTATAATTTAGATAGATATGTAATTATTCTTTCGTGTTTAATTTTTCTCCTTTCCTTTCGATTTCCAAAATTTCCATTTTCTTTTCAATACTTTTATTTTAATACCGAAAAACGTGTCTGAAATAAAAGAATTTTAAAAGGGTTTTAGTTAACGATTTATTATTCTAACACACACACACACACACACACACACACAACACACACACACACACACACACACACACACACACACACACACACACACACACACACCACACACACACACACACACACACACACACACACCACACACACACACACATATATATATATAAATATATGGTATATTTATTTCCTCGTACAACTATTCTTACCACTGATATGTTTCTAATTTATCATTTTAACATTATCTATTGCTGGTTAACACCGAATTGTTATTTAATACTACTGCGCCTTTCTATATTATTATATTATTTACCATATTGATTACGTTTATTTTATTTATTTTTAAACTGCTACTGTTGTATTTTTAAGTATTATAGTTTTAGTTTTTATTAAATTATTTACTGATTTTGTTATCATTTATCATTATTTTGTTATTACTATCGTATTGGCTTGTTATCATTATTTTTTTGGTATAGGTATCTACAAATGTATTTTTTTTTTCTAACACTATTATTGTAACATTTGTAGTTCATACCTCGATTATTGTACTTGTTATTTTTGTTAAGGAGCTTTCCATTAATAAATAAATAAATCGGCATTATGTTATCAACTAATTGTGGTTATATTTTTACAGGGAATATTGTTTTATTCTGATACAAAATAATTAAGAAGGAAACAGAGTGTATTGAATTATTAACGTAACATTGCAAGAGAGTTCAAGTTGTAACGACATTATTTAATTAAATTCTTAACATTAAAACTAGTTAAAGGTTATATGTAATAGATATTTAATATTAAAAAGTCAGAATAAATTTAAAACATACAAGAGAAGATTGTAGTAAATAATTCTTAAAGTAATATAGTTTAACTTTATATTAAACAATATTGAACTAATTTTTGGTACAAAACCAAACATTTCCATACATATGTTGTATTCAAAAAAGTTGTTGTTACATAAATACAAACTTCATGTAGCAGCATTAAAATTGTTAGAGTTTTTTATCTTTCAGGGTTGTATTGAACAATACTATAACCACAAGGGAAATTCGGGTATACATTCGAAGTAACTTGGTGATGAAATGTATTGTTTAACAAGTTCCCAGGCGTGTACCACAAGGTAATTTATGACAGGGTGTACAACCGTTAAATAGATTTTCCCGATTTTTGTTTTAAAATTGAATTTGACTAAAATATTTAAAAGATTGTATGGTCATCTAAAGATGACCATAGGTGGGTTTGAAAATATATCCTGAGTTTCCGATGATGGTTCTAGGATATGAGAAGCGGTTTATATTAAACAGTTTTTTTAAGTTCTGTATGTAATTCGGTAGGAAATTTACCATTTGTTAACATTTATTGGCCTATTTATTTGATTTTTTACAAAATGTACGGAATTTTTAATTCCTTTTTAATGTTTCGGTGAATATAATTTGTGAAATCAGACTCTTTGCTACATAAATTCTCTGCTCGAATGGTAAAACTTTTTGGAATACTTTTCTACACGTGAAGGGTGGCCGCTAGTTTAATTTAAGTATTTCGTAGGGTTAATATCTTTAAAGTGAATTATTTTTAAAGAAAGCTTTCTTCTACAAATACATCTAGGAAGGTAATGATTGTGCTGAAATTTAATCTTTAACATTAGTTTAAGGAATATAGAGAATCTTTAAAGAGATCTTCACCAAGTTGCCATATCAAGAACATATCATCAATGTAAGATGCAAGATTAGAGAAAGTTTATTTGGGAATTTAAGATATTATGTTCTAATAAGCCCATACAAAGGTAAGAACAGTTTGTATGGGAAAATCAAATTGTCGTTTTTAGTATTTTCCTTGCAATTTTGTTATATTTTCTCATCGTTTAAACCTTCCCTGGACTTCCACGAACATTTCAAGACCAAAATTAGCCAAATCGGTTCAGCCGTTCTCGAGTTTTAGCGAGACTAACGAACGGAAATTCATTTTTATTTATATAGATATAAATCATATTTTTGCGATTCAATGTTTATTGAAATTAAATAAGACAATCGCCATTTATACAATTTAATGAAAATAAAAGTCGTTTGACAGGTATTTGGTCTTCCGATCATATGTTAGTTTGCTTATTTAAACACATATGTGACAGATACGGCCAAATACAACATAATTGAATCGGAAAAAGTAGGCGCTCTGTGGTGTAATGGTAGCACATTCACCCGGCAAGTGAGAGATCCGGGTTCGACTCCCGGCGGAGCAAGTACTTTTTGCGATTCAATGTTTATTGAAATTATATATATAGTATAAATATATATATATATATATATATATATATATATATATATATACTCGCTCGAACACGGGATGTAACTAAACAACATTTTGCCTAAGAGCTCGTAGCACTGGCTGTTCAACGGAACTCATAAACATAGCCAAATAAGCGATAATTGACTACCAAGTCCTGCTGTTCTGTTGGACTGGAGGAGTTCGTAAATTATTAAAAGGTAGACTATTATTTGTATACAGGTTTTTGTTTTTCGTTAGAACAAATAAAAAATATAACATAGCATTGGAACCCAGTTGCAAATCGCATGGTATTAGCAAACGAATTATTATTTTGTTTGCTTAAATATGCTGTACCTGCATAAAGGAATGGTTCCTAGGACTGAAATCTGCTAGTTAGGATGATTCGATTTAAATTAGGAAATTTCAAAAGATATCAAATCATTTTTAAGATCATTTTTTTTTGTATAACCACTTAATAGTCCTATGATTGTACAAATTAGTAATTTTATATCACCATCAAATAATGAGATAAAGACACTGAGTGCTAGAAAAAGTAGGTTGGGTGACCAAGAATTAATTCGCCTAATATAGATAGTGAAGCCAAAAGTCTACTAGCAGTGCATTTTCAATTTTTATCTGTCTAAATACTATAAACAGTTATGATTGCAATTTCTTCAAATCTAGTACTACTTATCCCCTTGTTCATTTATAACTTTATTTAACCCTATTGCACACAAGGGATAGATCAATATATATGGTATATTAAGTGTATAAAGGATAGTATATTAACTGCCAAAGGCCAGTATATTGCCTCAATCTAAACGATATTCACCATAGTGATTTTGAAAGAAGTGTGATCGTAAAATCACAACTCAAAATTCTATAATTTACAAACTTATCGTATGACGTTTAAAATGGCTTTTACTTCAGAAAGGTATTAAAACTGGAAAGCCTGGATTTTTCTGATACTGCGGCCAAACCAACAGTCACATTGTAAAACGTATGTTTTTTTCTATTAAAAATAACTTATGGTATTCATAAAGTAGGCATACTCTTTTTATTGTACTGTTTACGTTTTGGCTTTTAAATAGCGTAAATTGTAAAATACGTCAGATTTTCCACTCATTATTTTACCAACTATATTTTAGGTCATATCATAGTGCAGTTGTTAGCTTTGCATTGAGTTTAATGGTTTTTAGAAAATATTCATGGTTAGCTTTATTCAAGTCCAAGTTCTTATATCAATTGTAGAGGCGACCTATTGCACGTTCCGGGTACTTTTTAAACTGTTATTTCATGGTTCCTTGCGCACCTTACCCCGTACATCACGTTTTAGGTCGTCGTCGTCGTTGTCAACTTGCCATCGTTGAGCATATGTAGAGGCGTGTACAGTTAATGACTTTTCAATCAGGGTAGGGGGAGACAATCTTCAAATCAATCTTCCGCTTTTAGTTTCTTTTGCTGAAAAAATGGGAGAATAATAATGTGGTATATTGTACAATAATTAGTTGGATTTAAAAATTTTGAAATACTTTTTTTTTAAACGGTAATATGAGCAACAACCACATAAAAACGTACAACAGATATTTTTAATACAAAGTAAGTTTATTTGAGTGTTCGGGATGTGTAAGTGATAAAATATGGGAAATGATTCATTTGCTAACTTCTATCTGCGAGAATTATTCTTTCTTACCTGCATCGTCTCTTCACAATCGTTCGATGCTGCCTGCCATTGCCGTTATTGAGGCCTCTGGATTATCTTCTTCTTCCAATCTTACGCCATCTCTAATATGTTCGAAGGCAGGCAGGGCTTTAATTTCTGAGTCGGATGAGGATGTTTCTTATAGGTACTGTTCGTTGAAGTATACGACGGAGGTGGCTGGCTCGGTCCCACCCTGATGGTCCACGTCTGCTGTATCTGAAAATCATATAGCAAAATATTATTAACTGTCGTTATTGTTCAAAGTTTATTAATAACTAGTCAAGCATTTTTATCCAATTTATGTATAGAAATAATAATGAGTGCGGGAAAGACAATAAACGTTCTAACTTCTTCTTCTAGAAACATTCTTTCGTACCTGCGGTGGACGTAGACTATACCTCCTAGGATGAGGCCGCCCGCCAGTACACCCCTTGCAATTTGTCCTGGCGTTAAGGTTAGTACGAATTCAAACATTTTTTAACGGTGTTCAGTCAACAACAAATTGTACAAAAGTGAAGTTGAAACGTAGGCAATTGCTTAGAAACGGGTTAACATTGTTGTTCTATGTTATTACTGGATCTTTTTTTGATGACCACATTATACACTAAATATTGTGTAATAACTTGTTTTGAACTAGGACTAATGGTTTCGTCGCTATCGGGCTCAGAATCTTAATTCTCATACGAAAATTACAAAACAAATTACACATAATCACGTTTTGCGGCCAAATAGATGGAGGTAGGGGTTGGGCATGGTAAAAGTCGAGTCCGGGTAATGATTTGTTAATCAGGGTAGGAGGGAGACACTCTTCGAGTCAATCTTCTGCTTTTAGTTTCTTTTGCTGAATAAATGAGACAATATTAATGTGCTTTATTTTACAATGATTAGTTGGATTTAAAAATTTTGAAATACTTTTTTTTAAACGGCAATATGAGCAACAACCACATCAAAACGTACAACAGAAATGTTTAATACAAAGGAAGTTATTTTGAGTGTTCGGGATGAGTAAGTGATAAAATATGGGAAATGATTCATTTGCTAACTTCTAACTGCGAGAATTATTCATTCTTATATGCATCGTCTCTTCACAATCGTTCGATGCTGCCTGCCATTGCCGTCATTGAGGACTCTGGTTTATCTTCTTCTTCCAATCTTCATACGCCATCTCCAATATGTTCGAAGGCAGGCAGGGCTTTAATTTCTGAGTCGGATGAGGATGTTTCTTATTGGTACTGTTCGTTGAAGTATACAACGGAGGTGGCTGGCTCGGTCCCACACTGATGGTCCACGACTGCTGTATCTGAAAATCATATAGCAACATATTATTAACTGTCGTTATTGTTCAAAGTTTATTAATAACTAGTCAAGCATTTTTATCCAATTTATGTATAGAAATAATAATGTGTGCGGGAAAGGCAATAAACGTTCTAACTTCTTCTTCTCGAAAGATTCTTTCGTACCTGCGGTGGAGGTAGACTATACCTCCAAGGATGAGGCCGCCCGCCAGTACACCCCTTGCAATTTTTCCTGGCGTTAAGGTTTGTAGGAATTCGAACATTTTATAACGGTGTTCAGTCACCTACAAATTGTACAAAAGTGAAGTTAAAATGTAGGCAATTGCTTAGAAACGGGTTAACATTGTTGTTCTATTTTATTACTCGACCTTTTTTTATTGACCACATTATGCACTAAATATTGCGTAATAACTTGTTTTGAACTAGCACTAATGATTTCGTCGCTAACGGGCTCAGAATCTAAATTCTCATACGAAAATTACAAAAAAATTTACACATAATCACGTTTTTCGGTCAAATAGATGGAGGTAGGCGTTGGGTATGGTAAAAGTCGAGTCCGGCTAATAATTTTTCAATCAGGGCAGGGGGAGTCACTCTTCGAGTCAATCTTCTGCTTTTAGTTTCTTTTGCTGAATAAATGAGATAATAGTAATGTGTTATATTTTACATTGATTAGTTGGATTTGGAAATTTTGAAATACTTTTTTTAAACGGTAATAAGAGCAACAACTTCCTACAGCGTATACAATATGTTCGAAGGCAGGCAGGGCTACGATTTCTGAGTCGGATGAGGATGTTTCTAAATTGGTACTGTTCATTGAAGTATACGACGGAGGTGGCTGGCTCGGTCCCACCCTGATGGTCCACGTCTGCTGTATCTGAAAATCATATAGCAAAAATTATTCATTGCCGTTATTGTTCAAAGTTTATTAATAACTAGTCCAAAGTTTTTATCCAATTTATATATAAATAATAATAATGTGTGCGGGAAAAGACAATAAACGTTCGAACATCTTCTTCTCAAAAGATTCTATCGTACCTGCGGTGGAGGTAGACTATACCTCCAAGGATGAAGCCCGCCCGCCAGTACACCCCTAGCAATTTGTGCTGGCGTTAAGGTTTGTAGGAATTCGAACATTTTTTAACGGTGTTCAGTCAAATACAAATTGTACAAAAGTGAATTTGAAACGTAGGCAATTGCTTAGAAATGATTTAACATTTTTGTTCTCTGTAATTACATTTATCTGCATTGTATTCACTTGAAGGTAAATAATTAGTCTACTTTTGTATTGTATTATATGCAAGTCATAGTATTTTAAAGTTATTTAGGGGGTTTAATTTGCATAGGAGTTTATCTAGTTATGCCAGGAAATTCCGGGGGGAGGGAGGTTAATGTTCCCGTGTGTTAGATCAGATAGTTTAATTTACTCCGGAGATTATCTGGTCATGCCGGGAAATTCCGGAATTCTTCGCTAACGCTCATCTAATAATTGATGATGTAGGGTTGTAGAAACTCGTTAACGTTTTAACATAAGTTATATCCAGAAGCAGAATGAATTACTTAAATTATAGTCGCGTCAAAATTTAAAACTCCTAAAACTGTTAATTACGACCAAGATTTTGTCAATAAGAACGAATTTATGGCTTACGTAAGGATATATGACAAAAGTCTCTACTAGACCTTGTTTATATATCATCAATTTCTAGTTATTTTAAATGTAATATGTAGGTTACGACCAATGGTTCAGCTGCTATCGCCTCTAGAAACAAAATTCTTACGTAAAAAATGATAAAAATTTTCCATTTAAACGGGGTTTTCGGCCAAACCATTGAGGATAGGGCAAAAAGTTAATAGCCTTTAATTGTAGACCATGTCATTTAAAACATATTATATAGTTATAGATTTGAGTTACGACCGCAATTGAGTCCGTAATTTAAAACTTCACGTACAAATTACAAAAATATTTGGACATAATCGGATTTTACAGCTAAACCATATAGATAGCGCTAAAAGTTACTGATACTGTTTTTTAGATCATATTGTTTCATAAATATTGTTTTCAGCTAGTTTTGACCTGCAGCCAAAGGTTTCGCCGCTATCGACCCCCAAGGCTATATTTTCACGTACAAATTACAAGAATTTCGCACATAATCGCGTTTTACGGCAAAACCATGGGCAGTGCAGCAAAATATTACTTGACCTTTTTTGTTGACAAACATTATACACTAAATATTGTGTAAAAACTTGTTTTGAACTAGGTCTAATGGTTTTGTCGCTATCGGGCTCAGGATCTAAATTCTCACACGAAAATTACAAAACATTTTACACATAATCAAGTTTTGCGGCCAAATAGATGGATGTAGGCGTTGGGCATGTGTAAAGGTCGAGTCCGGGTAATGATTTGTCAATCAGGGTGAAGGGGAGTCAATCTTCTGCTGTTACTTTCTTTTGCTGAATAAATGAGATAATATTAATGTGCTATATTTTACAATGATTAGTTGGATTTTGAAAATTTTGAAATACTTTTTTTTAAACGGCAATATGAGCAACAACCACATCAAAAGGTACAACAGATATTTTTAATACAAAGGAAGTTTATTTGTGTGTACGGGATGAGTAAGTGATAAAATATGGGAAATGATTCATTTGCTAACTTCTAACTGCGAGAATTATTCATTCTTACCTGCATGGTCTCTTTACAATCGTTCTATGCTGCCTGCTATTGCCGTCATTGAGGCCTCTGGATTATCTTATTCTTCCAATCTTCCTACGCCATCCCCAATATGTTCGAAGGCAGGCAGGGCTTTAATTTATGAGTCGGATGAGGATGTTTCTTATAGGTACTGTTCGTTGAAGTATATGACGGAGGTGGCTGGCTCGGTCCCACCCTGATGGTCCACGTCTGCTGTATCTGAAAAATCATATAGCAAAATATTATTAACTGTCGTTATTGTTCAAAGTTCATTAAAAACTAGTCAAACTTTGTTATCCAATTTATGTATAGAAATAATAATGAGTGCGGGAAAGACAATAAACGTTCTACCTTCTTCTTCTCGAAAGATTCTTTCGTACCTGCGGTGGAGGTAGACCATACCTCCAAGGATGAGGCCGCCCCGCCAGTACACCCCTTTCAATTTTTCCTGGCGTTAAGGTTTGTAGGAATTCGAACATTTTTTAAAGGTGTTCAGTCAACTACAAATTGTACAAAAGTGAAGTTGAAATAAAGGCAATTGCTTAGAAAACGGGTTAACATTGTTGTTCTATTTTATTTCTGGACCTTTTTTTATTGACCACATTATGCACTAAATATTGTGTAATAACTTGTTTTGAACTAGCACTAATGATTTCGTCGCTAACGGGCTCAGAATTTTAAATTCTCATACGAAAAATTACAAAACAAATTACACATAATCACGTTTTTCGGCCAAATATATGGAGGTAGGCGTTGGGCATGGTAAAAGTCGAGTCAGGGTAATAATTTGTCAATCAGGGCAGGGGGGAGTCACTCTTCGAGTCAATCTTCTGCTTTTAGTTTCTTTTGCTGAATAAATGAGAAAATATTAATGTGTTATATTTTACAATGATTAGTTGGATTTGGAAATTATGAAATGCTTTTTTTAAACAGTAATAAGAGCAACAACTTCCTCCAGCGTACACAGTATATTCGAAGGCAGGCAGGGCTTTACGATTTATGAGTCGGATGAGGATGTTTCTGATTGGTACTGTTCATTGAAGTATACGACGGAGGTGGCTGGCTCGGTCCCACCCTGATGGTCCACGTCTGCTGTATCTGAAAATCATATAGCAAAATATTATTCATAGTCGTTATTGTTCAAAGTTTATTAATAACTAGTCCAATGTTTTTATACAATTTATATATATAGAAATAATAATAATGTGTGCGGGAAAGACAATAAACGTTCGAACATCTTCTTCTCAAAAGATTCTATCGTACCTGAGGTGGAGGTAGACTATACCTCCAAGGATGAGGCCGCCCGCCAGTACACCCCTTGAAATTTGTGCTGGCGTAAAGGTTTGTAGGAATTTGAACAATTTTTAACGTTGTTCTGACAACTACAACTTGTAAAAAAGTGAAGTTGAAACGGAGGCAATTGCTTAGAAATGGTTTAACATTTTTGTTCTCTGTAATTACATTTATCTGCATTGTATTCACTTGAAGGTAAATAATTAGTCTACTTTTGTATTGTATTATATACAAGTCATAGTATTTTTAAAGTTATTTAGGGGGTTTAATTTGCACAGGAGTTTATCTAGTCATGCCAGGAAATTCCCCGGGGGGAGGTTAATGTTACGGGGTGTTACATCAGATAGATTAGTTTTCTCCGGAGATTATCTGGTTATGCCGGGAATTTCCAGAATTCTTTGCTAACGCTCATCTAATAATTGATGATGTGGGGTTGTAGGCACTCGTTAACGTTTTAACATAAGTTAAATCTGGAACCAGAATGAATTGCTTAATTTATAGTCGCATCAAAATTGAAACTCCTAAAATTATTAATTACGACCAAGATTTTGTCATTAAGAACGATTTTATGGCTTACGTAAGGATATACGACATAAGTCTACTAGACCTTTTTTTTATATCTCATCAATTTCTAGTTACTGAAAATGCAATATTTAGGTTACGACCGCGCTGCTATCGCCTCCGGAAACAGAAATTCTTACATAAAAATGATAAAATATTTCCATTTAAACGGGGTTTTCGGCCAAACCATTGAGGATAGGGCAAAAAGTTAATAGCCTTTTATTGTAGATCATGTCATTTTAAAAACATATTGTATAGTTATAGATTTTAGTTACGACCGCCATTGAGTCCGTAATTTAAAACTTCACGTAAAAATTACAAAAATGTTTGGACATAATCGGATTTTACGGCTAAACCATATAGATAGCGCTAAAAGTTACTGATACTGTTTTGTAGATCATATTGTTTCATAAATATTGTTTTCAGTTAGTTTTGACCTGCAGCCAAAGGTTTCGCCGCTATCGACCCCCAAGGCTATATTTTCACGTACAAATTACAAGAACTTCGTACATAATCGCGTTTTACAGCAAAACAAAGGGCAGTGCAAGCAAAATATTACTTGACCTTTTTTGTTGACATAATTATGCACTAAATATTGTGTAAAAACTTGTTTAGAACTATGACTAATGGTTTTGTCGCTATCGGGCTCAGAATCTAAATTCTCACACGAAAATTACAAAACATTTTACACATAATCACGTTTTGCGGCCAAATAGATGGATGTAGACGTTGGGCATGTGTAAAGGTCGAGTCTGGGTAATGAATTGTCAATCAGGGTGAAGGGGAGTCAATCTTCTGCTGTTACTTTCTTTTGCTGAATAAATGAGATAATATTAATCTGCTATATTTTACAATGATTAGTTGGATTTGAAAATTTTAAAATACTTTTTTTTAAACGGCAATATGAGCAACAACCACATCAAAACGTACAACAGATATTTTTAATACAAAGGAAGTTATTTTGAGTGTTCGGGATGAGTAAGAGATAAAATATGGGAAATGATTCATTTGCTAACTTCTAACTGCGAGAATTATTCATTCTTACCTGCATCGTCTCTTTACAATCGTTCTATGCTGCCTGCTATTGCCGTCATTGAGGCCTCTGGTTTATCTTATTCTTCCAATCTTCCTACGCCATCTCCCAATATGTTCGAAGGCAGGCAGGGCTTTAATTTATGAGTCGGATGAGGATGTTTCTTATAGGTACTGTTCGTTGAAGTATATGACGGAGGTGGCTGGCTCGGTCCCACCCTGATGGTCCACGTCTGCTGTATCTGAAAATCATATAGCAAAATATTATTAACTGTCGTTATTGTTCAAAGTTCATTAAAAACTAGTCAAACTTTGTTATCCAATTTATGTATAGAAATAATAATGAGTGCGGGAAAGACAATAAACGTTCTACCTTCTTCTTCTCGAAAGATTCTTTCGTACCTGCGGTGGAGGTAGACCATACCTCCAAGGATGAGGCCGCCCGCCAGTACACCCCTTTCAATTTTTTCCTGGCGTTAAGGTTTGTAGGAAATCGAACATTTTTTAAAGGTGTTCAGTCAACCACAAATTGTACAAAAGTGATGTTGAAATAAAGGCAATTGCTTAGAAACGGGTTAACATTGTTGTTCTATTTTATTTCTGGACCTTTTTTTATTGACCACATTATGCACTAAATATTGTGTAATAACTTGTTTTCAACTAGCACTAATGATTTCGTCGCTAACGGGCTCAGAATTTAAATTCTCATACGAAAATTACAAAACAAATTACACATAATCACGTTTTTCGGCCAAATATATGGAGGTAGGCGTTGGGCATGGTAAAAGTCGAGTCCGGGTAATAATTTGTCAATCAGGGAAGGGGGAGTCACTCTTCGAGTCAATCTTCTGCTTTTAGTTTCTTTTGCTGAATAAATGAGAAAATATTAATGTGTTATATTTTACAATGATTAGTTGGATTTGGAAATTTTGAAATGCTTTTTTTAAACAGTAAATAAGGAGCAACAACTTCCTCCAGCGTTACACAATATGTTCGAAGGCAGGCAGGGCTACGATTTCTGAGTCGGATGAGGATGTTTCTGATTGGTACTGTTCATTGAAGTATACGACGGAGGTGGCTGGCTCGGTCCCACCCTGATGGTCCACGTCTGCTGTATCTGAAAATCATATAGCAAAATATTATTCATAGTCGTTATTGTTCAAAGTTTATTAATAACTAGTCCAAAGTTTTTATACAATTTATATATAGAAATAATAATAATGTGTGCGGGAAAGACAATAAACGTTCGAATATATTCTTTATCAAAAGATTCTATCGTACCTGAGGTGGAGGTAGACTATACCTCCAAGGATGAGGCCCGCCCGCCAGTACAACCCCTTGAAATTTGTGCTGGCGTTAAAGTTTGTAGGAATTTGAACATTTTTTAACGGTGTTCTGTCAACTACAAATTGTAAAAAAGTGAAGTTGAAACGGAGGCAATTGCTTAGAAATGGTTAAACATTTTTGTTCTCTGTAATTACATTTATCTGCATTGTATTCAATTGAAGGTAAAATAATTAGTCTACTTTTGTAATGTATTATATACAAGTCATAGTATTTTAAAGTTATTTAGGGGGGTTTAATTTGCAAAGGAGTTTATCTAGTCATGCCAGGAAATTCACCGGGGGGAGGTTAATGTTACGGGGTGTTACATCAGATAGATTAATTTTCTCCGGAGATTATCTGGTTATGCCGGGAATTTCCGGAATTCTTTGCTAACGCTCATCTAATAATTGATGATGTGGGGTAGTAGGCACTCGTTAACGTTTTAACATAAGTTAAATCTGGAAACCAGAATGAATTGCTTAATTTATAAGTCGCATTAAAATTGAAACTCCTAAAATTATTATTTACGACCAAGATTTTGTCATTAAGAACGATTTTTATGGCTTACGTAAGGATATACGACATAAGTCTACTAGACCTTTTTTTTATATCTTATCAATGTCTAGTTACTGAAAATGCAATATTTAGGTTACGACCGCTGCTATCGCCTCCGGAAACAGAATTCTTACATAAAAATGATAAAATATTTCCATTTAAACGGGGTTTTCGGCCAAACCATTGAGGATAGGGCAAAAAGTTAATAGCCTTTTATTGTAGATCATGTCAATTAAAACATATTGTATAGTTATAGATTTTAGTTACGACCGCCATTGAGTCCGTAATTTAAAACTTCACGTAAAAATTACAAAAATGTTTGGACATAATGGGATTTTACGGCTAAAACCATATAGATAGCGCTAAAAGTTACTGATACTGTTTTTGTAGATCATATTGTTTCATAAATATTGTTTTTAGCTAGTTTTGACCTGCAGCCAAAAGGTTTCGCCGCTATCGACCCCCAAGGCTATATTATCACGTACAAATTACAAGAACTTCGCACATAATCGCGTTTTACGGCAAAACCAAGGGCAGTGCAACAAAATATTACTTGACCTTTTTTGTTAACAACATTATACACTAAATATTGTGTAAAAACTTGTTATGAACTAGGACTAATGGTTTCGTCGCTATCGGGCTCAGAATCTAAATTCTCACACGAAAATTACAAAACATTTTAACATAATCACGTTTTTCGGAGAAATAGATAGATGTAGGCATTGGGCATGTGTAAAGGTCGAGTCCGGGTAATGATTTGTCAATCAGGGTGAAGGGGAGTCAATCTTCTGATGTTACTTTCATTTGCTGAATAAATGAGATAATATTAATGTGCTACTGTTCGTTGAAGTATAACGACGGAGGTGGCTGGCTCGGTCCCACCCTGATGGTCCACGTCTGCTGTATCTGAAAATCATATAGCAAAATATTATGAACTGTCGTTATTGTTCAAAGTTTATTAATAACTAGACAAGCATTTTTATCCAATTTATGTATAAAAATAATAATGAGTGCGGAAAAGACAATAAACGTTCTAACTTCTTCTTCTCGAAAGATTCTTTCGTACCTGAAGTGGACGTAGACTATACCTCCAAGGATGAGGCCGCCCGCCAGTACACCCCTTGCAATTTGTCCTGGCGTTAAGGTTAGTAGGAATTCGAACATTTTTTAACGGTGTTCAGTCAACAACAAATTGTACAAAAGTGAAGTTGAAAACGTAGGCAATTGCTTAGAAATGGTTTAACATTGTTGTTCTATTTTATTACTGGATCTTTTTTTGGTGACCAAATTATACACTAAATATTGTGCAGTAACTTGTTTTGAAACTAGGACTAATGGTTTCGTCGCTATCGGGCTCAGAATCTTAATTCTCATACGAAAATTACAAAACAAATTACACATAATCACGTTTTGCGGCCAAATAGATGGATGTAGGCGTTGGGCATGTGTTAAAGGTCGAGTCCGGGTAATGATTTGTCAATCAGGGCGAAGGGGAGTCAATCTTCTGCTGTTTACTTTCTTTTGCTGAATAAATGAGATAATATTAATGAGCTATATTTTACAATGATTAGTTGGTTTTGAAAATTTTGAAATACTTTTTTAAAACGGTAATATGAGCAAGAACCACATCAAAACGTACAACAGATATTTTTAATACAAAGGAAGTTTATTTGAGTGTTCAGGATGAGTAAGTGATAAAATATGGGAAATGATTCATTTGCTAACTTCTAACTGCGAGAATTATTCATTCTTATATGCATCGTCTCTTCACAATCGTTCGATGCTGCCTACCATTAACGTCATTGAGGCCTCTGGATTATCTTCTTCTTCCAATCTTCCTACGCCATCTCTAATATGTTCGAAGGCAGGCAGGGCTTTAATTTCTGAGTCGGATAAGAATGTTTCTTATTGGTACTGTTTGCTGAAGTTATACGACGGAGGTGGCTGGCTCGGTCCCACCACTGATGGTCCAAGTCTGCTGTATCTGAAAATCATATAGCAAATTATTATTCATTGCCGTTATTGTTCTAAGTTTTATTAATAACTAGTCCAACGTTTTTATACAATTTATATATAGAAAAAATAATAATGTGTGCGGGAAAGACAATAAACGTTCGAACATCTTCTTCTCAAAAGATTCTATCGTACCTGAGGTGGAGGTAGGACCTTACCTCCAAGGATGAGGCCGCCCGCCAGTACACCCCTTGAAATTTGTGCTGGCGTTAAGGTTTGTAGGAATTCGAACATTTTTTTAACGGTGTTCAGTCAACTACAAATTGTAAAAAGGTGAAGTTGAAACGTAGACAATTGCTTAGAAATGGTTTAACATTTTTGTTCTCTGTAATTACATTTATCTGCATTGTATTCACTTGAAGGTAAATAATTAGTCTACTTTTGTATTGTATTATATACAAGTCATATTATTTTAAAGTTATATTTAGGGGATTTAATTTGCACAGGAGTTTATCTAGTCATACCAGGAAATTTCTGGGGGGAGGTTAATGTTATCGGGTGTTAAGACGTCAGATGGTTTAATTTACTCAGGAGATTATCTGGTCATGCCGGGAAATTCCGGAATTCTTCGCTAACGCTCATCCAATAATTGATGATGTAGGGTTGTAGGAACTCGTTAACGTTTTAACATAAGTTATATCCAGAAACCAGAATAAATTACTCAAATTATAGTCGCGTCAAAAATTAAAACTCCTAAAACTGTTAATTGAAGGGCTAAGTGGAAGAAGGAGGTATGTAACATTTTTTAAAGATTTGAGTTTTCATCATGGATGAAGGTGTTATGTGTTAAACTAACATATGGCACTGACACTAGCGCTTCTAGACGCTTTGCAAAGGAAATAAACACTTGATGAAGGAGGTATGTTACACACTGAACTCTGAAGTATAATGGAAGAAGAATTTATGTTACAAAATTAATACAAGCCTTAGAGGAAGATAGAGGTATGAAACAATTTTTGTTCACATACCTCCTTCTTCCAGTGTAGTACCTCTATGTCTTGGAAACATAGCTCCTTCATCTATTAAAAACCTGATGAAACATTACCAAGGAAGAAGGAGGTATGAAACACTCATATGCACATACCTCCATCTTCCCATTACAATGTTGAACAAGTCTGTAACATACCTCCTTCATACACTAAGACAGCTGATCGTTATTTTGTGCCTAGGTTGTAAGGTCCCAAATTTTGAAGTGTTTTTTTTTGGTCAGAACAGTGAAATACTATATTGTTTTTACATTAAATTGTATCAAGTGGAAGCGGAGAAGATAGTTTTTAATGTCCTGGCTGTAGTAAAACTCGCACGGCGCGCATACCGTCGCGGACGAGATTGCCGTAGAATCCGCGGGGGGGCGCTGGGTATTAAAGATTGTAGCTGCCGCCACCCTAGAGCGCGGTAGTCGACTGATAAAGGGACTGGCGAGGGCCGGCGAGAGGGGTTCGATACGGAGAAGAAGCGTGATTATCGAGGTGAAGGACAGTACAGCGAGCAGAGGACATTTTCAGACAACTTCAATTTCATTTGACAGGTAACTATTATTCCGAGTTCGATTTAGTTATTTCATTATTCATGGTGCAATAGTTGTAGTAAATTTCTGTTTGTTTTGCTTAGCTTGGCTTGCAATATTTAACGTAAATTTTCTTTGCACGTTTTTCACTCTGCATGTGCAAGAATTTTCATGCATATTTTCATTGAATTTGTACGCATATAGAATTAAATATATTGTAGTAACATTTAGTTATCTTCACCATTAGTAACATTTCGTAACGATTTAAACGCGATTAAATTAAATTGTTTTCGATTAAAATAAAACCTTTCGTTTATTATTAGGCTCTCGGGACTGCTGTGAAAATCGGTCCTGTCTAAAAATAAATCTAGGTTTCCCTAAATTTCCGATCTGCTGTCACAAGCGGGTCATAAACGATTAAACGCGATTAAATTAAATTGTTTTTCGATTAAATAAAGTTTTCGTTTATTTATTAGGCTCTCGGACTGCTGTGAAAATCGGGTCCTGTCTATAATTAATTTAGGTTTCCCTAAATTTCTGATCTGCTGTCACAAGCGGGTCGTAACGGTTAAACGCGATTAAATTAAATTGCTTTTCGATTAAATAAAACTTTCGTTTATTATTAGGCTCTCGGACTGCTGTGAAAATCGGTCCTGTCTAAAATAAATTTAGGTTT
This sequence comes from Homalodisca vitripennis, assembly GCF_021130785.1. Lineage (NCBI taxonomy): Eukaryota > Metazoa > Arthropoda > Insecta > Hemiptera > Cicadellidae > Homalodisca > Homalodisca vitripennis. Next base: position 76,941 of record NW_025777860.1, read on the forward strand.
CCCTAAATTTCCGATCTGCTTGTCACAAGCGGGTCATAACGATTAAACGCGATTAAATTAAATTGTTTTTCGATTAAATAAAGTTTTCGTTTATTATTAGGCTCTCGGACTGCTGTGAAAATCGGTCCTGTCTATAATTAATTTAGGTTTCCCTAAATTTCTGATCTGCTGTCACAAGCGGGTCATAACGATTAAACGCGATTAAATTAAATTGTTTTCGATTAAATAAAACTTTCGTTTATTATTAGGCTCTCGGACTGCTGTGAAAATCGGTCCTGTCTAGAATAAAAATCTAGGTTTCCCTAAATTTTCCGATCGAGCTGTTACAAGCGGGTCCATAAACGATTTAAACGCGATTATTAAATTAAAATTGTTTTTCGATTAAATAAAGTTTTCGTTTATTATTAGGCTCTCGGACTGCTGTGAAAATCGGTCCTGTCTAAAATAAATCTAGGTTTCCCCAAATTTACGATCTGCTGTCACAAGCGGGGTCATAACGATTAAACGCAATTAAATTAAATTGTTTTTCGATTAAATAAAATTTCCGTTTATTATTAGGCTCTCGGACTGCTGTGAAAATCGGTCCTGTCTAAAAATAAATTTAGATTTCCCTAAATTTACGATCTGCTGTCACAAGCGTTTCATAACGATTAAACGCGATTAAATTAAACTGTTTTTCGATTAAATAAAATTTTCGTTTATTATTAGGCTCTCGGACTGCTGTGAAAATCGGTCTTGTCTGAAATAAATTTAGGTTTCCCTAAATTTCTGATCTGCTGTCATAAGCGGGATATACGAGCGGTCGCTATTAAGATAAATATATAGACATAGCCTTAAATGATTGCACATCTTTATTACGATCATTTTATTTAGCGATTTATAACCCGATTGTACTGAATTCTCGTGGGGTAAGCTTAGGTTGTCCCGCAGGTGACGGAATACCAATTGAGCGTGGGTTGGTTACTTGTATACCATGTTTCTGTTTCCGTATACGTAATTTTAAAATCAAGTCGGTTCTTTACCCCTTAAAGTGTTGGCGATGATGAGCTTGTGGCTCTAACCACTTTAACAGATCTTTTGAGATCTACTTGCTTTCTGAGTCAACACTTTATATCCGAAATACGCAACTCTCCAGACCCCTGGGAAATACCCAGCTAACTGCAACTAATCCGCGTAGGCTACAAAACGGTTGAAGTTTTGCACCCTACTAAAAACTAACGTTACAAGGTGAAAGAATCTTTGGTTTATTCGTAATGTAAGCTCCATTATATGATTTGTTTATGATTATTATAATAGTGCTATGACTTCTAGAGGGAAAGAGTTAGTGAATTTAGCCCTAGGGCCCTAAAACTGTAATTAAAAATGAGACTGCAAGTATGCAAAATGACTGCAAAATGCATTATTGTTCAATTTGCCTAAAAATGACTCCTACTAAGAGGAAAAAGAAAAGGTGCAGATAAATACAAAGCAGCTTCATTTTAAATATGTTATTACTCTTGAAGGTAAGCAAACTGTTATTTGCAAAAATGCATTTGCTTCGCTGTTTTGTGTGAGCAAAAAGAAAATTGATCTTGTTCAAAAGTCCATTAAAGACGGGAACTGTGCTCCCAATCCAGACAGAAGAGACCAGCACAATAACAGACCTAACAAGACACCTGATACAGTTAGGGAATACATTAAGCAGCATATTGAAAAGTTCCCTGCTGAAGAATCGCATTATTCACGAACAATCAAACATCTATAAGAAATATCTCTCTCCACTACTTTCAGTTTCAAAGATGCATAAACTTTATCTTGAACAGTGCTTTGAAGAAGACTTGGATGATGCTTTCCGCGTTAAGGAATGTACTTACCATAAAGTGTTTGAAACAGAATACAATCTCTCTTTTGGTCACCCTAAGAGTGATACGTTTGTAGTACCTGTGATGCTAATTCAGCAGATGAAGAGCATGTTATTAACTATCATGCTGCATTTGATGCATTGAGATCTGATAGAGAAAAGGCTAAAAACTTGGAGAATAATAGCATTTCTCACCATTAACTTGCAAGAGACCATGCCCCTTCCCCGACTCAGTAACATCTAAAGCGTTTTATTTGCGACAAATGTGGCTGTACAACTTTGGCCTACATATAGTAACCAAAGAGGTTGACAAAGCCCTCTTCTGTACATGGACAGAAGACCAAGCATCAAGAGGCAGCAGTGAGATACTAAGCTGTCTACTAACAGCTCTGGAAGTCGAAGTGTCTCTAAGAAACAAAGACTACCTGGTTATATGGTCATCACTCTTGTTCAGGTCAAAACAAAAATTTCCTCTTAATTTGTCATTACCAATATCTAGTACACAAGCGTCAATTTAAAACAATTGACCACAAATTCCCAGAGGTAGGTCATATATACCTAGATTCTGACAGAGATTTCGGCCGTATTGAGAACAATTTAAGAAAACATCAGAACATATACTCTCCTGAGGAGTACAGGGAAATTATTGTAAAATCCAGTAGGAAGAATAAAGTCATTGACATGACATATAATTTTAGAGATAATAATACCTTGATGAACACAATATGAAAACTATATCACTCCAGAAATAAACCTCAGATATGGGGAACAGCCAAGTACCATTTCAGAGACCATATAAAGTGGCTTAGGCTACCGTGTTGATATGAGTACGGCTATTACCCACAGTTCAACGACTTGTTATGATGGAATTTACTCCATCTCAGTAAAAGTAATACATTTTTCATTCCTTGAAAAAGTGTCTGGCCTATACTGGAAGAAGAAGTTTCTATTCGTAGGCAGCATAAGAAAAAAACAGGCTTCGATCAAGGAGAGGCCAAACTTGAAAACCTCGAGGGGAAGCAAGCAGCTCCAATTCTAATCCCTGAGCATTCACTGGTGGTGTGGTACATTCAAATTCTATAATGAATTGCAAATAAAACTTCTTAAAGCAAACAAAAGATTTTGTACACAAATTTGTAATTTTTAATAAAATTTTGTATTAAATTTATCAGTAGTTTCAATTTAATTACCTTCCTAAACATAATTTAAAAATATCTAAGAATAATTCCTCATTGTTAATGGGAAAGAACGAGGTATGTACAAAAAAATTTATTTTTTTAATACTAAACTATTAGTCAGATTAACACAGTTTTAATAGAAAAGACCCAAAATACCCATAAGTAGTATAGCTTACATCAAAGCAAATGGAAATAATTTCATACAAAAAAAGTAGTAAGGTAAAAGTCTGTTGAGAGCTCATTATCTTCTAAAACTTGTTTTTGTTACATACCTCCTTCATCAACTTAGCCCCTTCATTTACGACCAAGAACTTTTGTCATTAAGAACGGAATTTATGGCTTACGTAAGGATATACGAGATAAGTCTACTACTGACCTTTTTTATAATATCATCAATTTTTAGTTATTTTGGGAAAGTAATATGTAGGTTCGGACGACCAAATTGTTCGGCCTGCTATCGCCTCTAGAAGAAACAAATTCTTTCGTATAAAAGGATAACAAATTTCCATTTTAATACGGGGGTTTTTCGGCCAAAAACCCATGAGGATAGGGCCAAAAAAAGTTAATAGCCTTTTATTGTAGATCATGTTTATTTAAAACATTATTGTATAGTTATTGATTTGAGTTACTGACCGCTATTGATGTCCGCAATTTATAAACTTCACGTAAAAAAATGACCCAAAAAAAGGTTTACACAAAATGGATTTTGCGACTAATCCTAATATAGTCAGCGCTAAACGTTTTATGGTACGGTTTTGTAGATCATATTATTTATAAATTATTGTTTTCGGCTCTTGTTATTGACCGCCCAACCAAAGGTTTTGCCCGCGCCTTTCGACCCCCCAAGGCTACATTTTCACCCGTACAAAATACAAGGAATTTCCGGCACATAATCACGTTTTTACGGCATAAAACCCAAAGGGCGGTTGCAGGAAATATATTACTTGACTTTTTTTGACCATATTATACGCTAACATATTGTGTTAAAATAACTTGGGTTTTGAACTAGGAGTCATGGTTTCTGTTTTTGTGAATATATTGTTTCATAAATATTGTTTTCAGCAAGTTTTGACCTTGCAAGCCAAAAGGTTTTCGCCGCTAATCGTCCCCAAGGGTGCTAGGTATATTTTCAGTACAAAATTACACGAAAATTTTCGCACATAATCGCGTTTTACGGCCAAAACCAAGGGCAGTTGCAGCAAACAGTATTACTTTGACCTGTTTTTGGTTGACAAACAATTATTACACTAATATATTGGGTAAAAAACTTGTTTTTAATCTAGGGACTAATGGTCTTCGTCGCCTATCGGGCTCAAAGATCTTTAAATTTCTCACACGAAAATTACAAAAACATTTTAACATAATCCACGTTTTTCGGAGAAATAGATAGATGTAGGCATT
>NW_025777861.1:0-74398 GCF_021130785.1 Homalodisca vitripennis
CATATTAGATAAGTTCTAAGGTACTTGTTAACCAAGCAGATTAGGTGACCACGTGCTCAGACGACCACGTGCTCCGGCGCGGCCGGAAACTAACGGTACAGGCCTAACGGTACTCCCGGCCCGCCCGACACCGATCAATAACCAGCGCGCCTGCGACCCTCGCTCTCAATAGAGCCTTTGTAACGCCGCCGCCCTGCCTGGCGGGACTTCCCCAGCCAGTCGGGCCCCTTTGTTGTATTGTTGCAGGATGGAAGTGGAATCCGCGCCACATGCCGCCACCGAGCTAACTACCGCCGACCCGTCCAACGGAGATGAATCGTGGCAGTCCGTCCAACCAAGAAAACGAGGGAGACGGGCCTCCACGTCATCTGAATCTTCAACTAGAAATTTTGCCCCAGCGCAAAACATTCCTGGAAATACTGTTGGAGAGCGCCGCCAGCCGCGCATACCGCCGATCATCATTCAAGGAGTGACTGCCTGGACATCCCTCTTACGCCGCCTTAAAAGTGCTGGCTGCAATTTTGAGGCGAAATATGTGGGCACCCGACTGCACATTTTATGCAAAAGCGAGTTCTGTTTTAGAACGGCACAACGCGAACTTCTGGACGCCAAGCTCGCCTTCCACACCTTCAGTCTGAAGGAAGAACAAGAGCTGAAGACAGTTATCAGGGGACTTCCGGCATGGACGTCACCTGAGGACATAGCGGAGGATCTCCGCGACCAGGGGTACACTCCTACACATGTCGCACCCCTCCAACGCCGCGACCAGGCTGGTCGCCATCAAACCAACAGCTTCTATGTGCGTTTCAGGAAAACAGGTAGCTGGGCGAAAATATGGCAGCTCACAGCACTACTGGGAGTAAGAGTATCGGTGGACCAGTTCACGCCGAGGAGAGGACTGCCGCAGTGCTACAACTGCCAGCAGTTCAATCACAGCTCGAGGAACTGCCACCTCCCAGCACGCTGTGTCAGATGTGGAGGAGACCACAACGTAACAAATTGCACCTTGCCAAAAGACAGCAGGTGCAAATGCACTAATTGTGGTGGAGAGCACCCCGCGAGCTACAGGGGCTGCGGAGCGCATAAACGGGCCCTGGGCGCGCTGCACCGCCGCGAGGCGCCGCAGCGGCGCTCGGGCACCGCCACTGCGCGACCGGTCACTGGGCAAGCACGTGCCCCACCACCTGTTAATGTTTCTGCCCGCAGATATGCCGATGTACTAGCCGCCCCCAGGCTCCGTCCGGACCAACCCATTCCACAACAGACACCAGCTGCAGCACCCGTAGCTCCGGCCCACACAAACACTACAATTGCTCCTGCTCCTGCTCCCAGAAAGCAGAGAGCCGCAAAGGCAGCAGCCACAGAGCCGGAAGCCGCAGCCCCACCTGCCTCAGCTGCCTCAGCCTCAACCACCGCTACTCAGCAGAGAAGGCCGAGGGCCCGCTCAAACCGCCGTAGCATAACTAACAAGCAAGTCTCTGTTACAGTTCACTCGCAGGAGAAAGAGAAAGTGGTGGAACCAATGGAGGAACAAACCCCAGCGGCAACCACAACCAACACCTCGGCGGAATCAAAGGACAGGAATCCCAACTGCGAGCCTACCTCACAGCCAAAGGGCTTCCTGTCCCACGACGCTGTCCTTAAGTGGATAACCTCCCTAATTTCAATAGTATCCGACAGCAAAAAAACTCCTAGCGAGTTGCTTGCTGCCATATTAATGTCATTCCAGGAACTCCTCTCCAATGGATAGACGCCTAAAAATTGTCACCTGGAACGCGAACGGCCCCGTAGCGACGCGGAGGAACGAACTCCATCTATTTGCAGCTGATCACGACGTCGACTTATTACTTCTAACGGAAACACACCTGCAACCCGCCACTGTATTCAATGTTCCAGGTTACCAAACCTACCGGACCGATAGACCGCCACGTGGCCAAAGGAATCCCGGGGGAGGAACAGCTATCTTGGTTCACAGGAGAGTTGTGCACCGCCAAGTCCACGCTGCTACTAATGACCTCGAGTCCACCGGCATTGCCGTCAATGCTGGTGGCTCCGAGGTATGTGTGTTCGCAGCTTACTCCGCGCCGTCTGCTGTCCTCCGCCCTGACGAGCTTGACATCTTGCTCGGCAGCGGGAACACTGTAATAATAGGTGGTGACCTCAATGCCAAGCACCAGTCATGGCATAGCAGGCGGATGAACACCAAGGGCCGAAGACTACACAACTATGTTTTAGATAGAGGTGACACGATTGTAGCCGCGCCTGTGGACCCTACGCACTATCCGACGAGGCTCAACGCACTTCCTGATGTCATAGATGTGTTTCTGTTTAAGGAACTACAGCATCATGTGGAAGTGCGAGTGGCAGATGACTTATCGTCTGACCATGTACCCGTCATAGCAGTTCTAGCGACGACTCCAGCTTCAAGGATTCCTTCAATGGGCACCTCAATCAGAACTAACTGGGAGGTGTACAGCCGTATCCTGAGCGAGCAACTGCAGCCCCCAGCGACAGCCACTAATCCAAATGCCCTAGACTCATATGTTTCAGACTTGAACTCAGCAGTCACGAATGCTCTGGCGGCGGCCTCACGACCTGGACGTCCAAAAAACACCAGGTCGGCCTTGCCTGCCATCATTAGGATGGCTGTAGACAAAAGGAGGCGTCTTCGTCGAATATGGCAGAGAACGCGACATCCGGCTACCAAACGGGCCTTCAACGTGCAGTGCAGCATTGTCAAACAGATGTTGTATGATTACAGGACAGAGACCTGGAACTCATACCTTTCTAGTCTTGAGCTAGAGGATGGCAGTGCCTGGAAGACTGCAAAAATCCTGAGGAGCGAGAAATCCACGCACCAGCCCCTGCACGGTCAACAAGGACTTGTTTACTCTGCTACTGACAAGGCCGAAGCTTTTGCAGATACGATGGAGGAGCAATTCAGCCCGAATGCGGATATATATGACGACGACCACTGCGAACACGTCGAGAGCACACTAAACAATTTTTTTGTTACAGCTCCCGACATCGAGATAGAGCCGATTACTCTTGATGAGCTACAAGCCACCATCAAGAAATCGAAACCGCGCAAAGCCCCCGGACTAGATGGAGTTGGATCCAGGGCACTCCTTGCAGCTCCTATAGCCCTGTTAATGTGCTTGGTTACAGTGTTCAACGACGCTATTCGACTACAACACTTTCCCACCAGCTGGAAGGTCGCTAAAGTCATCCTTATTCCCAAGCCCGGGAAATCCAGACTATTCCCACAAAACTTCCGCCCCATCTCACTCCTTTCGTCCATCTCAAAAATTTTTGAGAGACTCCTCCTATCCCGCATTGCTCCTTTCCTGGACGGCTTTATCCGACCTGAACAGTTTGGCTTCAGGCGCGACCACTCGACAACCCAACAGCTGGTACGTGTTGTCAACATGCTGGTGGACAACGCCAATTTTAATCTGTGCTCTGTTGCAGTGTTCCTGGACGTCAGCAAAGCATTTGACAAGGTCTGGCATGAGGGCCTGCTCTACAAGCTGGCAAACTCACCGGTGCCCCCCTGCATAACACACCTCATCCGGTCCTATCTGACTGGCCGCTCATTCCGCATTTGTGTAGATGGAGAGCTGTCCTCAGAGAGAGCGATCGAAGCAGGCGTCCCCCAGGGCAGCGTCCTGGGACCAGTGCTGTACCTCGTTTACACTAATGACATGCCACTGGTCCCCAGAGTAACGCTATCTCTGTATGCCGATGATGCCATGTTTCTGTGCAGGAGCTTTCAACCGATGCGTGCCGCTGACGTCATGCAACAGCAAATGGATCTTCTCTCCCCCTGGCTAGAGAAATGGCGTATCCGCATAAACACTGACAAGAGCACAGCTGTTTGTTTCAGAAAGCGCCGTAGGATGCCGCGAAGACTCCCGCCGCCTGTGACACTTGATGACGAGCCGATTGCTTGGAAGGAACAAGCTAAATATCTTGGTGTTACGCTTGATTCCAGATTAAACTTCGGTCCTCACGCGAAAAGGAAAGCAGTAGAGGCCAAGCGGATCGCAGGATCAATAGGTCCTCTAATTAACCGTAGATCACCCCTACCAATGGGTGCAAAAGTCTCCATCTTTCTAGCTGTTGTCAGATCACTAATGATGTATGCTTGCACAGCTTGGTGGTCAAACTGCAGCCGCTCAAACCGAAAAGCCCTGGAAACCATCCAATCCAAGGCCCTCCGCTCCATCACTCGCCAACCATGGTTCGTCCGCAACGAAACAATAAGGAATTCGTTACAGATCCCAACTCTAGACGTCTTCGCGAGGATAACTTCAGAAAAATTCTTCGAGGCAGTTGCAGCATCGGAACATCCCCACATCGCAGCCATCGCAGAGCCGTACGCCGGACCAGACGACTACAGACGACGACCGGCCACAATTCTGGACGACCCTCCGTAAAGAATACTCATCCCAAGGATGAAGCCGCGATCCCAATCCTGGGACGTAACCAGCAAATCACACTAACCAAATTTTTGTTTCAGAACACAACAATCTTAATTAGGCCAAATTAATAGTTATGTTTCAGAGCTTCCTCTACAGTCAGTGGACCTAGGGTCCAGGTGCTGTACGGCCACGACAGGACGTGGCAGCAGAGTGGTTTAGTGGGTAAAAATCCCACATAACTGGGACGCCAGTACCTTTTGAAGGTTCCCTCTGCTTAACAAAAAAAAAAAAAAAAAAAAAAAAAAAAAACCAAGGCTTCCATCTGTATCCCCGCAACCGAGTACAGCGCAACATGTCAGGACGAGGCAAAGGCGGTAAAGTGAAGGGAAAGGCAAAGTCCCGCTCGTCCAGGGCGGTCTCAGATGGCGGAGCCGGTTTACCGGAGCCGCTGGCGACACTACTGGGGTCCCGCGCGGCTTGCCAAGCGGGCCCCGGCGCTGTCTGCCCAAAAGGCCTTTTACAAGGCCAACACACCGCTGGACGTCCCAGCAACACCAATCCACCCGGGACGGGAGATCAGGGCCCGGGTGAAGTCCGGTATTTACCGGAGTCCTGTCTTGCGATGTGCCAGGTGAGCCCGCCCCGGTCAGCCGACCGGGCCGCGGGATCCCAGCACCGCACTGCTGCTCAGGCCAGCACACATATTCCACCCGGGACTTGTCAGGGCCCGGGTGAAGTCCGGACTACCCCGGAAAGCTGCCAGGGTGCAGCGACTAAGGGCCAGGGGAACCTGCGCCGGTCTGAGGCCCAAAAAGGCCTTTCTAAAGGCCACCCTACAACTTCGGGGATTTCCACCCCGGTGGCCCAGGCCATTGAGCCAGCTACCCCTGGGGCCAACTCCGGCTCATCAGGCCGTCCCGCCACGGGTCTGCGGAAGCGGCAAGCGGCTCCAGCTCCCACTCTCCCGCCGAAGAGCCGACGGACGGACACAGCTGCCAGCGAAGACATGGAGGTTGAGCGAGGCCCCCGGATTCCTCCCATCATCCTGGACGTCCCCAAAGGATGGGCCAGCCATGCTGTTACCATCAAACAGCTGGTTGGGGGCGACCTGGAGGCTGTCTGCACCGCTCGGACGCTACGGCTGAAGACGAGCACCGTGGCCCACTTTCGGCAACTGCAGAGATATTTACAGGAACAGGGGCTGAAGTTCCACACTTTTGCCATGACCACCGAACGCCTGCTTAAGGTTGTGGTCAAAGGCCTCCCAACCACCCTATCGCCGGAAGAGGTCTTCGAAGCCTTCCAAGGAGAAGGCTATGGCATTATGGAGGCGAAGATCCTAAAGTCAAGGCGTGGTCAACCGACCAGCCTGTGGCTCATCACCCTCCGTGGAGGCGATGGGCTCCGGCCTCCAACTGATGTTTACAATGTGAGGGCTCTGTTTTTCTGTAGACTGGAGGTCCGGAAATACTCCAGGCCTAGTGGACCAGTGCAGTGCCACCGCTGCCAAGGATTTGGACACGGCTCGAGTCACTGCCATCGGGAACTTCGGTGTGTCCGCTGTGGTGATGGCCACCCTTCAAGCCTCTGCCCGAAAGAATCCACGACCCCGGCGAGATGCTGCAACTGTGGAGAGGCTCATGCGGCAAACTACAGGGGTTGCTCAAGCTTTAAGAGTGAGAGACAGCTCTCCTATGCTGCCGCTGCAAAGAGGACTCGGAGGCCTGAACCTTCCAGGGCCGAGCCTCCAAAGCACCGGGAAGCTCCTGACACTGCCCCTGCTGCCCCTGCTGACGACATCGCAGAGCCCTCCACTGACAGCCGAGAAGACGAGGACTTCGAGGTGGTTCGACGTCGCCGACACCGACCTGCTCGGAAGCCGGAAAATCGGAGAGCTCGTCCTGCCGCGAAAACCTCCATCTCCGAGCCGCGAGACCTTACACGATCAGAGAGCCCGAGGAAAGAAGCCGTACCAGCCCCTGTGAGACCTGAGAGGAGACCAGCCCTACCCAGGCCCACTCCGAAACCTCGCTTGGAACTGCCAAAGATGGCTGCTAGCGCAGAACCTCAGCCCCAGCCGCCCACACAAAACAACATGCCGACCTCTCAGCCTGCTGCCCGTATTCCCGAGGAACTCAAGGCAGGGATATCACAGTTTCTCTCCCAGCTGACCAGCATGGTGGCGATGATGTCACGCCTCATGGACATGTTGTCCGCCACCATGCATGGGTAAGCTGAGAGTTGTTAGCTGGAACGCCGACGGGCTGGCAGATAAGCGGCTGGAACTCAGCCAACTACTGACGGAAATGGATGTGGACGTCGCTCTTCTCCAGGAGACCCACTTCAGGACGACAGACCGCTTCAGCATCCCCAACTACCAGGTGTACCGCACCGACAGGCAGCTCCAGAACATCCGACCCAGCGGAGGCTCGGCGATCCTAGTACATCGACGAGTGACTCACCGACTCCTGGCAGCAGTCCCTGCCCCAGGAATCGAGATCACTCGGGTTGCCGTCCAGTACAGTGGAACTGAACTGGAGATCGCCTCCGTGTATAATCCGCCTCAGCGGATCATCCAGCCACGCTGCCTCGATGCCCTGCTGCGACCTGGCTCCCCTGCACTTGTTGCCGGGGACCTGAACGCCAAACACCTGGACTGGGGATGCCGGAACACCAATCCCACCGGCAGAGATCTCCACCGTCTCCTGGAAAACCGACTCCACATCCGACTACTGACACCCGAGGAGCCCACCCACTACAACTACAATGGGCGACACCTCCCGGACATACTGGATATCGGTCTAGCTGGCTCGCTGGACGGACACATCGAGGTGTTTGCAGTGTCTGATCTCTCATCAGACCACGTGCCAGTTGTTTTTGACTTCCCGGACGACGGAGCTCCATCCTATCCTCCTACTCGTCCCAACAAGATCAACTGGCACCACTATGCAAACCACCTCGCCGACCGACATCGGCCACCACCAACTCCTGCCGAGTCACCGGACCAGCTAGACCGACAGGTACTCGACTTGACCACCACCCTCCAGGAAGCTATGACGGCCTCGTCATCCCCTCTCTCCCGGACCGACTTCACTCCACCTCTGCCTGAGGAGCTGAGAGAGGAGATACGTCTTCGACGCAGACTGCGAAGGGAGTATCAGCAGTCCCGTTGTCCCCACGCCAAGCAGACCTTCAACCGCCAGGCCAGGAAGTGCTCTCGTCTCCTGGCGGAACACAGAGCGGCTGCGTGGGATGACTTCGTGGAACATCAAGCTGACGGTGGTGTCGGCGGCATCTGGAAAATCTCCAGGGCCCTCCGAGGGGAGAAGAAGACCAACCGGCCACTCCATGGCCAGCGTGGCATTGTCTACTCCCCTGGAGATCGAGCGGAGGCCTTCGCCGACACCATGGAAGACCAATTCTCCCCACACGCGGATGTCTACGACGAGGACACCTGTGAGACCATCGAAGACTTCCTGGAGGGATACCAACCCGACGAAGACGACCCACTGCCCACTGTGACTACACTTGAAGTGCAGGACCACATTCGCCGCCTTCGCCCGAAGAAGGCCCCTGGCCCGGACTCCTTGGGAACTCCAGCGTTGAAGAACCTGCCGGCTTGGGTGATCGTCACGATCACCTGCATCTTCAACTCATGCCTTCGCCTGGCCCACTTCCCGACCACCTGGAAGGATGCCAAGGTGATCGTGATACCCAAGCCCGGCAAGGACCCTCTCTTCCCGGAGAACCACAGGCCGATCTCCCTCCTGCCTGTGCTCTCCAAAATCCTGGAGAAGATCGTCCTAGCGAGATTTCCTGAGGAGTTCTTCGCGTCTATCAGGACAGAACAATTCGGCTTCCGCACCGGCCATTCCACCACCCTTCAGCTCCGCAGAGTCCTGAACAACATCACTGGAGCTGTAGGGAGGAAGCACCACTCCACTTCGGTCCTGATAGACGTGAGCAAAGCCTTCGACAAGGTGTGGCACGAGGGACTGCTCTTCAAGTTGACATCGTCACCGTTGCCTGGCAGGATCTTCAGGCTGCTCCGCAGCTATCTCCACCTCCGGACCTTCTCCGTCAGCGTTGCCCGATCCAACTCCACGACCCGCCCAGTGACATCTGGTGTGCCACAGGGATCGGTCCTCGGCCCGATTCTGTACCTGTGGTACACTAACGACTTTCCGGTCGCTCCGAGAGTGCAGCTGTCCCTGTACGCGGACGATGCGCTCCTCACGGCCACGTCTGCCAACCTGAGGATGGCTGGATTCTACATCCAGCGGCAGCTGCACCTACTGGAGCCCTGGTTGACCAAGTGGAGGATTAAGGTCAACGTTGACAAATGTGAAGCCATAAACTTCACGAGGACAAGGAGACAAGCGGACGGCCGTCACCTGACACTCAACGGTGGCGACATACCATGGAAGACGACAGTCAAGTACCTGGGGGTACTCCTGGACTCCAAGCTGACCTTCACTCCCCACGTCAAGAGGATCTGCGGTCAAGCAAGGAAGGGCATCGGCAGCATCGGCCCACTGCTCAACTCCACGAAGCTACCGACCAGGACGAAAGTCCTGCTCTACACGGCTCTGATACGACCAGTGCTCACTTATGCGGCCCCAGCATGGTACAACCTCACCTGCAAGACCGCTCGGAGGCAGCTGCTCGCTGTCCAGAGCGTTTGTCTCCGGCGGGCCACTGGGTCGCCCTGGTTCGTGAGGAACACCGTGGTCAGGGCTTCGTCCAACGTTCCCACCATCAGGAGCTTCGTGGAAGGCCTGACATCGAGCCTCGAAGAAGCAGCAGATTCCTCTCCGTGGGATCACATCCGTGAGCTTCGAGCCCAGGAGGTCCCCCAACTGCGTCTTCCAATGGACGACTGACGACATAGAACGACTACGACTACAACACGACATTCACCCCACTGACAGGTAGCGAAGGCTACTAGGGCTTCGACCCTTGCGACACAAGGTAAAAGCCTAACCGGCAGAGGCCTTGAGAGAAGTGGGGGATCCACCCCCCCACAGTCACAGCGACCTGACCTGACCTGACCAAGGCTTCCATCTGTATCCCCGCAACCGAGTACAGCGCAACATGTCAGGACGAGGCAAAGGCGGTAAAGTGAAGGGAAAGGCAAAGTCCCGCTCGTCCAGGGCCGGTCTACAGTTCCCGGTCGGCAGGATCCACCGTCTGCTCCGCAAGGGCAACTACGCCGAGCGAGTGGGTGCCGGAGCTCCGGTCTACCTGGCCGCCGTCATGGAGTATCTCGCCGCCGAGGTTCTCGAGTTGGCCGGTAACGCGGCCCGTGACAACAAGAAGACCAGGATCATTCCCCGTCACCTTCAGCTGGCCATCAGGAATGACGAGGAGCTGAACAAGCTCCTGTCCGGTGTCACCATCGCCCAGGGAGGTGTACTGCCCAACATCCAGGCCGTGCTCCTGCCCAAGAAGACCGAGAAGAAGGCCTAAGTCGCCCGCCAACGCGCGACACAAAGCCGCCCGCCCGGCTCCCACAAACGGCCTTTTTAAAGGCCACCACAATATCACTCGTTTTCACAGTTTACGACTTTAATAATCCTATTTCTCACTCTTGTCGTATATTTCCGACATGTATCTAGTAATTACTATGCTAATTATTAGTAAAACTGTCATTATTACCATCACAAATTACATAAAAATTTAATAATGTACACGAATATATAACACTTTTTTGCCAATTGATTGATGTTATCGAATAATAACAGTTTATTCAAATACTAAACAGTGTGCGTCAATTTATATCTATTTATAACTAATTACTGGTCTTCAAAATATATATATATATTTATTTATATTAATAATTAACACATTTTACTGTACACTTTAGTTAGTTGTTTTCACTCTAATTAACCGTATAAAATATCACTTCTCTTTATTGTCTATCATACAATCTTAACTTAAATTCACCGTCTTTGTCATTTTAAATTAGTTTTAAACACGAAATCTAAACCTTTTCTCTCTAATTTAGTCGTTTTACAGCATATTTCTGTGGCTAGAAAACCAATCACTTGTACATTGATTTATTACAGACTTTTTCTTTTATTTTGTTACAGTAATCGTTTACATTATCATCAATTTTATTTGCAAATATCATTTATATTTATATATTAATCCTACTTACTACAGCGAATTCACTGTGTTTACAAATTACAACTGTTTGCTATTGTTCTTTCGGTATTATTATAAAGAGCAGATTGATTTTCTATTCTTTTCCTGTATTACGAACTTCTGTCAAACCTCCGACCGCGCGATTTTCACTGGAACTATGTTAACAGTTCATTTAACAGTGTAGTATTGTTTATATATTATAGCAAAACACAACAATGATTCAGTTTACAATAATTATTATTTTATATTCAAAGTGTGATATAAATTCCAAATGTCGCATAGAATAGTAAGTTGATAGATAAATTTTGTTAATTACAAGCACTGTCAACCCCACATATTGCGATATTCACTGGAATATGTTAACAGTTTACATTTAGTTTGTAGTCATAGTGATTTGATTTGAAACAAATAAAAATCACTTATTCAGTTATAAATATACTTTATACGTGTATAGTTCAATAATTTTAAAGGTCGTTTAGTAAATTTGAAAAATAGAAGAATCAGCGAATATTCGGTGATTGTAACGAAGTAAATATGTAAATTTGCTGTTATCCACGCTAATTAAATTTAACGTAATTAGTTGTAAACGGATAAAAACGTGGATTAAATATCAGTGATAAACGCGCGCCGCTTGATCTGGGCTTGGAGTTTGCAAGCTCGAGTAAATTTTTTTTCTAAAAGAGCAAGCAGCGCGAAGCGCTGCGCAGCGGGCAAGCATCGCGTGATCTGACCCATTCTGAAAATTTTGTTAAATTCAGAATAGTAGGCTATATTGTTTTAAACATGTTTCATTACTAATTTGTGTGTTTTTTTTTTTCGTACGGAAATTAATAAACTCGTAAACTTAATCTAATAAACGTAATCTAACTTGTATAAATTAAAATAGAGAATGCGGGGACATACTGGAAAATACCCATTTTAAACTTAAAATACACTGACTTGGATCACATTACAGTGGTATGAATCAAGCAATCGCAATCAGGTTCGCTAGACCGAGCAGATTTACACTTGTTAACAGACAACTCTCTGGCGCTACAGCTACAGGACTCGGATCTGCAGTATATCCACTCACCTGTCTGTTTTATATGTATTTTCTACGTTATTCCTTATTATTTTCAAATTTACAACCTGTCCAGGTATCGACAATTGTAAGTAAACCGTCGGTGACAACTCAATTTCACCGTAGTAACTAGAAACCGGGAGAATTATCAATGTTAACGGATACGTACACTCTGATTGGTCGAATAGTGACCGACCAATCAAGTCAAGCCACCTCCTACCTATATAAGCGTGTTAACAGTTCACTCTATATATTCTATCTCCACGCACATGCGCACTGTACACTAGATGACTTTATCACACGATTTCACCTGTTTAAATACCGTTTTTAAAAACTAAAAAACGGTATTTAACGTGTATCTTGTTGTAATCTAAATCGACCTGTACTTAAAACTAGTGGTATTTCGATAAAATATAAATTTTCAAGTGTAACTTTCGGCTCTTATATTGAAGTGTATATAAAACATTACGAATACTATGAATAACGAACGATCAGATCAATTGGGCGATTACCGTATTTGTAAATTTAATGTTTGTTTAAAGATTGTATTTAAACATAACTTAAATAGGTAATTTCAATATAAAACAAGTCGAGAGTTGCTTGTTTTAGCCAACATAATAACAGAATTCCAATGTTTACACAAGAAAAAGCGGTAAAATAAGCGAAAATTACAAGTTATGTTTAATCAGAGTTCAACGGTTCTTGGTTAATATTAGAAGTCATGTGTATAAAACATGACAGAAACTATGGTTTTCGATCGAATTGCAATTGACGTATTTTTTTTTTTTTTTTTTTTTTTTTTTTTTTTTTATTGTAAACTCAGTGTTTGTTTAAAAAAAAAAAAAAATAAATAAATAAATAAAATAAACAGAAAATTATACAATTTTACAGTGAAATCGGACTATGTTTAAAAAAGAAAAAAGGAATTGAAAAAATAAAAAATTCCTGGAATAAAATATTTATGACGAGCACAAAGTCATAAATTTGGTATTTTCGATAGAAAATATAGTCGAGAGCGACTTGAAACAACCAGGTTTACATCGGTTTTACAACAATAAGCGGTAAAATAAGCGAAAACGAAAGAGTTATTGGTGGCCTTTAGAAAGGCCGTTTGTGCGGAGCGGGCTCGCTCGTTGCGGGGCGCTGGCCTGCCGGCCGGCTTACTTGGAGCTGGTGTACTTGGTCACGGCCTTGGTACCCTCGCTCACGGCGTGCTTGGCCAACTCGCCGGGCAACAGGAGCCTGACGGCGGTCTGGATCTCCCGCGACGTGATGGTCGACCGCTTGTTGTAGTGGGCCAGGCGGGAAGCTTCGGCGGCTATGCGCTCGAATATGTCGTTCACGAAGCTGTTCATGATGGACATGGCCTTGCTGGAGACGCCGGTGTCGGGGTGGACCTGTTTCAGCACCTTGTAGATGTAGATGGCATAACTCTCCTTCCTCCTGCGCTTCTTCTTCTTGTCGCCCTTGGTGATGTTCTTCTGGGCCTTGCCGGCCTTCTTGACGGCTTTTCCGCTCGCTTTCGGTGGCATCCTGAGTCGCTGGTTTGTACCGGGAGTATAGGCCAAAATTCTAAAAAAGGCTCTAAGCTGGATATCTGGCGTCGCGCGAGCGCGACCAATAGGGTGGCAGCTCGAACGCGATTGGCCGCGCTCGCGCGACGCCCGGATTCGAGGTAACCCCGAATTTCAGGCCAAGGCTTCCATCCATCTCATCATTCTGCTCCGAGACGTGGACGAGTGAACATCTCTACTAGAGCGACCATCGACCACGGCTGAAGATGATGGAAGAGGGATCTGCCTCGGCGGTCTCAATTGGCGGAGCCGGTTTACCGGAGCCGCTGGCGACACTACTGGGGTCCCGCGCGGCTTGCCAAGCGGGCCCCAGCGCTGTCTGCCCAAAAGGCCTTTTACAAGGCCAACCACCCGCTGGACGTCCCAGCAACACCATTCCACCCGGGACGGGGAGATCACAGGGCCCGGTGAAGTCCGGTTATTTACCGGAGACCTGTCTTAACGCGATGTGCCAGGTGAGCCCGCCCCGGTCAGCCGACCGGGCCGCGGGATCCCAGCACCGCACTGCTGCTCAGGCCAGCACACATATTCCACCCGGGACTTGTCAGGGCCCGGGTGAAGTCCGGACTACCCCGGAAAGCTGCCAGGGTGCAGCGACTAAGTGCCAGGGGAACCTGCGCCGGTCTGAGGCCCAAAAAGGCCTTTCTAAAGGCCACTCTACAACACCGGGGATCTCAACCCCAGTGGCCCAGGCCTTGGTGCCAGCTACCCCTGGGGCCAATGTCCGGCTCATCAGGCCGTCTGCCGCGGGTCTGCGGAAGCGGCAAGCGGCCCCAGCCTCGACTCTTCCCGCCGAAGAGCCGACGGACGGAGACCACTGCCAGTGAAGATATGAGGTTGATGAGCGAGGCCCCCGCATTCCCCCCATCATCTTGGACATCCCGTAAAGGATGGGGTAGCCATGCAGTGACCCTGAAGCAGCTCCTAGGAGGAGATCTTGAAGCTGTGTGCACGGCCAGGACATTACGGCTCAAAACCACTACTGTGGCCCACTTCAGGTCCATGCAGAGATATCTGCAGGAGCAGAAGATAAACATTCCACACCTTTGCTATGGCGACCGAGCGTCTCCTGAAGGTGGTGGTCAGAGGCCTGCCCTCTACTCAGACCTCCTGAGGAGTCGTGGCCGAGTTCCAAGACATCGAGGCTATGGCATAGTGGAGGCCAAACTGTTAAAGACAAGGAGAGGCCAGCCGACCAGCCTGTGGCTGATCACACTGCGCATTGGCGATGGCCTGAGACCGCCTACTGATATCTACAATCTCCAGAGTGTACTTTTTTGCAAGCTGGAGATTAAGAAGTAACACCCGACCGGGGAGGACCGATCCAGTGCCACCGATGCCAAGGCTACGGACACGGTTTCCAGACACTGCCACCGGGACACGCGTTTGCGTCAGAATGCGGCGAGGGCCACCCTGCCAGCCTGTGCCCAAAGGAGTCAACTAGCCCGGCAAGATGCTGTAATTGTGGCGAGGCACACTCTGCCAACTACCGCGGGTTTTGCCAGCTACAAAAACGAGAAACAGCTCTCGTATGCTGCCGCTGCAAAGAGGACTCGGAGGCCCTGAACCTTCCAGGGCCGAGCCCTCCAAAGCCTCGGGAAGCTCCTGACCTCTGCCCCAGCTGCCCCCTGTTGACGACATCACAGAGCCCTCCACTGACAGCCGAGAAGACGAGGACTTCGAGGTGGTTTCGACGTCGCCGACACCGACCTGCTCGGAAGCCGGAAAATCGGAGAGCCCGGCCTGCCCGCGAAAACCTCCATCTCTGAGCCGCGAGAAGAGAGCCCGAGGATTGAAGCTGTACCAGCCCCTGTGAGACCTGAGAGGAGATCAGCCCTACCCAGGCCTACGCCGAGACCTCGCTTGGAACTGCCAAAGATGGCTGCTAGTGCAGAACCACAGGCCCAGCCGCCCACACAAAGCAACATGCCGACCTCTCAGCCTGCTGCCCGTATTCCTGAGGAACTCAAGGCAGGAATATCGCAGTTCCTCTCCCAGCTGACCAGCATGGTGGCGATGATGTCTCGCCTCATGGATATGTTGTCCGCCACCATGCATGGGTAAGCTGAGAGTTGTCAGCTGGAATGTCCAACGGGCTTTAGCTGACAAGAGGCTGGAATTTAGCCAGCTCCTCCAGGACATGGACGTGGACATCGCTCTCCTCCAGAGACCCACTTCAGGCAGACGGACTCCTTCACCATCCCAAATTTCCAGGTGTATCGCACTGATAACCAGCTGCAGGACATCCGACCCAGCGGAGGCACGGCGGTCTTAGTCCACCGGCTATGGGTGACTCATCGCCTACTGGCTGCAGTTATTTACCCCGGGACTGAAATCACCCGGTTGCCGTCAGCTACAATGGGACGGAGCTAGAGATAGCTTCCGTCTACAACCCGCCAAATAGTTTGCTTCACCAACCGCACTGCCTCGACTGCCTGCTGCGAACCCGGCTTTCCTGCACTCATCGCCGGGGACCTCAATGCGAAACACCTGGACTGGGGATGCCGGAAGTCAAACTCCACCGGCAGGGACCCTCAAGCGTCTCCTGGAAACCCGCCACCACGTCCGATGTACTGGCCCCCGAGGAGCCTACAACACTACCACCCACCAGGACACCGCCGGACATCCTTGACATTGGTCTAGCTGGGTCACTGGATGGAAATATCGAGGTGTTTGCTGTGTCTGACCTCTCGTCAGACCACGTGCCAGTTGTCTTTGACCTACCGGACGACGGAAGCGCCAGCCTACCCTCCGATGCGCCCCACCCAAGGTCAACTGGCACAAATATGCAAACCACCTCGCCGACAGACCTCGGCCCCCACCAACCCCGGCCGAATCGCCAGACCAGCTAGACCAACAGTTTCTGGACCTGACCAACACCCTCCAGAGGCTGTAGAAATTTCCTCGTCCCCTCTCTCACAGAAGAATCCTCACTCCACCTCTTCCCGAGAAACCTGAGAGAGGAGATACCCTACGTCCGTAGACTGCGAAGGGAGTACCAGCTGACACGGTGTCCCCACGCTAAAGCAAGTCTTCAACCGCCAAGCCAGGAGATGCTCACGTCTCTTGCGGAACACAGAGCAGCTGCGTGGGACAACTTCGTGGAACACCAAGCTGACGATGGTGTCGGCGGCATCTGGAAGGTCTCCAAAGCCCTCCGAGGGGACAAGAAGGTAAACCGCCCTCTCCACGGCCAACGTGGTATCGTTTACCTCCCCCAGAGACAGAGCTGAGGCCTTCGCCGACACCATGGAGGACCAATTCTCCCCACACGCTGACATCTACGACGAGGTCGCCTGCGAAAGAATCGAAGACTTCCTGGAGGACTACGAACCTGAAGAGGATGACCCGCTGCCCTTGGTGACTACACAAGAAGTACAATAACACGACAACATCCGTCGGCCTCCGCCCAAAGAAGGCTCCTGGCCCAGACTCCCTGGGAACGCCAGCTTTGAAGAACTTGCCGGCTTGGGTGATCGTCACCATCACATGCATCATGAATTCCTGCATACGCCTGGCCCACTTCCCGACCACCTGGAAGGATGCCAAGGTAGTCCATGATTTCCCAAAGCCCGGCAAGGACCCCCTTTTCCCGGAGAACCACAGGCCCATCTCCCTGCTGCCTGTACTCTCCAAGATCTTCGAGAGGAATCATGCTGGCTAGGTTTCCCTGAGGATTTTTTCACGTCTATTAGGAACTGAACAGTTCGGTTTCCGAAGTGGACACTCGACCACCCTCCAACTCCGCAGAGTTCTAAACTACATCTCAGGAGCGGTGGAGAGGAAACACCATTCAACTTGTCGTCCTGATAGACGTGAGCAAGGCCTTCGACAAGGTGTGGCACGACGGCCTACTGTACAAACTCACAGAGTCCCCCGCTGCCTGGCAGATGTTCCGCTAATCCGCAACTACAACCCTTCACCACCCGGACCTTCTCCGTCTGCGTTGCCCGATCCACCTCCACGACTCGACCAGTCTCCTCCGGTGTACCACAGGGGTCAGTGCTCGGCCCGATCCTGTACCTGTGTACACAAAACGACATCCCCGTAGCTCCAAGAGTGCAGCTGTCGCTGTACGCGCCGATGATTGCACTCTTCACGGCCACATCTGCAAACCTGAGGATGGCCAGAGTCTACATGCAGCGGCAGCTGATCTACTGGATGCCCTGGGTGAAAAATGGCGGATCAAGGTCAACGTAGACAAGTGTGAAGCGATCAACTTCACAAGGTCAAGGAGGCAAGCGGACGGGGCCGACAACTGACTCTCAACGGGGACAACATTCCTTGGAAGACGACGGTCAAGTACCTGGGGGTACTCCTGGACAGCAGACTGACCTTCACTCCCCACGTCACGAGGATCTGTGGACTGGCAAGGAAGGGCTTTGCTAGCATCGCCCACTGCTCCTCCGCTCCACGAAGCTGCCAGCCAGGACGAAGGTCCTGCTCTACACGGCTCTGACCAGACCGGTTGATAACCTATACGCGGCCCCAGCATGGTATCACCTCACCTTCAAGTCCGCCCGGAGAAAACTACTCGCAGTCCAGAGTAGGTGCCTCCGGCGGGCCACTGGGTCGCCCTGGTTTGTAAGAAACACCGTTGATCAGAGCATCGCCCAACGTCCCCTACGATCAGAAGCTTCGTGGAAGGACTTACTTCGACTCTTCAAGAAGCAGCAGAATCCTCGCCGTGGGAACACATACCGTCATCTACGTGACCAGGAGGTCCCCCCAACTCCGTCCTTCCAATGGACGACTAGACAACAACACTACACTACACATTACACTACAACACTGAGACAGGTAGCGAAAGCTACTAGGGCTTTGACCCTTGTTTGACACAAGGCAAAAGCCAAAACGGCAGAGGCCTTGAGAGAAGTGTGGGGATCCACCCCCACAGTCACAGCGACTTGTAACTTGTACCAAGGCTTCCATCTGTATCCCCGCAACCGAGTACAGCGCAACATGTCAGGACGAGGCAAAGGCGGTAAAGTGAAGGGAAAGGCAAAGTCCCGCTCGTCCAGGGCCGGTCTACAGTTCCCGGTCGGCAGGATCCACCGTCTGCTCCGCAAGGGCAACTACGCCGAGCGAGTGGGTGCCGGAGCTCCGGTCTACCTGGCCGCCGTCATGGAGTATCTCGCCGCCGAGGTTCTCGAGTTGGCCGGTAACGCGGCCCGTGACAACAAGAAGACCAGGATCATTCCCCGTCACCTTCAGCTGGCCATCAGGAATGACGAGGAGCTGAACAAGCTCCTGTCCGGTGTCACCATCGCCCAGGGAGGTGTACTGCCAAACATCCAGGCCGTGCTCCTGCCCAAGAAGACCGAGAAGAAGGCCTAAGTCGCCCGCCAACGCGCGACACAAAGCCGCCCGCCCGGCTCCCACAAACGGCCTTTTTAAAGGCCACCACAATATCACTCGTTTTCACAGTTTACGACTTTAATAATCCTATTTCTCACTCTTGTCGTATATTTCCGACATGTATCTAGTAATTACTATGCTAATTATTAGTAAAACTGTCATTATTACCATCACAAATTACATAAAAATTTAATAATGTACACGAATATATAACACTTTTTGCCAATTGATGTTATCGAATAATAACAGTTTATTCAAATACTAAACAGTGTGCGTCAATTTATATCTATTTATAACTAATTACTGGTCTTCAAAATATATATATATATATATATATATATATATTTATTTATTTATTTATATTAATAATTAACACATTTTACTGTACACTTTAGTTAGTTGTTTTCACTCTAATTAACCGTATAAAATATCACTTCTCTTTATTGTCTATTATACAATCTTAACTTAAATTCACCGTCTTTGTCATTTTAAATTAGTTTTTAAACACGAAATCTAAACCTTTTCTCTCTAATTTAGTCGTTTTACAGCATATTTCTGTGGCTAGAAAACCAATCACTTGTACATTGATTTATTATTAAACTTTTTCTTTTATTTTGTTACAGTAATCGTTTACATTATCATCAATTTTATTTGCAAATATCATTTATATTTATATATTAATCCTACTTACTACAGCGAATTCACTGTGTTTACAAATTACAACTGTTTGCTATTGTTCTTTCGGTATTATTATAAAGAGCAGATTGATTTTCTATTCTTTTCCTGTATTACGAACTTCTGTCAACCTCCGACCGCTCGCGATTTTCACTGGAACTATGTTAACAGTTCAGTTAACAGTGTAGTATTGTTTATATATTATAGCAAAACACAACAATGATTCAGTTTACAATAATTATTATTTTATATTCAAAGTGTGATATAAATTCCAAATGTCGCATAGAATAGTAAGTTGATAGATAAATTTTGTTAATTACAAGCACTGTCAACCCCACATATTGCGATATTCACTGGAATATGTTAACAGTTTACATTTAGTTTGTAGTCATAGTGATTTGCAACAAATAAAAATCACTTATTCAGTTATAAATATACTTTATACGTGTATAGTTCAATAATTTTAAAGGTCGTTTAGTAAATTTGAAAAATAGAAGAATCAGCGAATATTCGGTGATTGTAACGAAGTAAATATGTAAATTTGCTGTTATCCACGCTAATTAAATTTAACGTAATTAGTTGTAAACGGATAAAAACGTGGATTAAATATCAGTGATAAACGCGCGCCGCTTGATCTGGGCTTGGAGTTTGCAAGCTCGAGTAAATTTTTTTTCTAAAAGAGCAAGCAGCGCGAAGCGCTGCGCAGCGGGCAAGCATCGCGTGATCTGACCCATTCTGAAAATTTTGTTAAATTCAGAATAGTAGGCTATATTGTTTTAAACATGTTTCATTACTAATTTGTGTTTTTTTTTTTTCGTACGGAAATTAATAAACTCGTAAACTTAATCTAATAAACGTAATCTAACTTATATAAATTAAAATAGAGAATGCGGGGACATACTGGAAAATACCCATTTTAAACTTAAAATACACTGACTTGGATCACATTACAGTGGTATGAATCAAGCAATCGCAATCAGGTTCGCTAGACCGAGCAGATTTACACTTGTTAACAGACAACTCTCTGGCGCTACAGCTACAGGACTCGGATCTGCAGTATATCCACTAACCTCACATAAATGTCTGTTTTATATGTATTTTCTACGTTATTCCTTTTTATTTTCAAATTTACAACCTGTCCAGGTATCGACAATTGTAAGTAAACCGTCGGTGACAACTCTATTTCACCGTAGTAACTAGAAACCGGGAGAATTATCAATGTTAACGGATACGTACACTCTGATTGGTCGAATAGTGACCGACCAATCAAGTCAAGCCACCTCCTACCTATATAAGCGTGTGTTAACAGTTCACTCTATATATTCTATCTCCACGCACATGCGCACTGTACACTAGATGACTTTATCACACGATTTCACCTGTTTAAATACCGTTTTAAAACTAAAAAACGGTATTTAACGTGTATCTTGTTGTAATCTAAATCGACCTGTACTTAAAACTAGTGGTATTTCGATAAAATATAAATTTTCAAGTGTAACTTTCGGCTCTTATATTGAAGTGTATATAAAACATTACGAATACTATGAATAACGAACGATCAGATCAATTGGGCGATTACCGTATTTGTAAATTTAATGTTTAAAGTTTAAAGATTGTATTTAAACATAACTTAAATAGGTAATTTCAATATAAAACAAGTCGAGAGTTGCTTGTTTTAGCCAACATAATAACAGAATTCCAATGTTTACACAAGAAAAAGCGGTAAAATAAGCGAAAATTACAAGTTATGTTTAATCAGAGTTCAACGGTTCTTGGTTAATATTAGAAGTCATGTGTATAAAACATGACAGAAACTATGGTTTTCGATCGAATTGCAATTGACGTATTTTTTTTTTTTTTTTTTTTTTTTTTTTTTTTATATTGTAAACTCAGTGTTTGTTTGAAAAATAAATAAATAAACAGAAACAGATAATTATACAATTTTACAGTGAAATCGGACTATGTTTAAAAAAGAAAAAAGGAATTGAAAAAATAAAAAAAAAAAATTCCTGGAATAAAATATTTATGACGAGCACAAAGTCATAAATTTGGTATTTTCGATAGAAAATATAGTCGAGAGCGACTTGAAACAACCAGGTTTACATCGGTTTTACAACAATAAGCGGTAAAATAAGCGAAAACGAAAGAGTTATTGGTGGCCTTTAGAAAGGCCGTTTGTGCGGAGCGGGCTCGCTCGTTGCGGGGCGCTGGCCTGCCGGCCGGCTTACTTGGAGCTGGTGTACTTGGTCACGGCCTTGGTACCCTCGCTCACGGCGTGCTTGGCCAACTCGCCGGGCAACAGGAGCCTGACGGCGGTCTGGATCTCCCGCGACGTGATGGTCGACCGCTTGTTGTAGTGGGCCAGGCGGGAAGCTTCGGCGGCTATGCGCTCGAATATGTCGTTCACGAAGCTGTTCATGATGGACATGGCCTTGCTGGAGACGCCGGTGTCGGGGTGGACCTGTTTCAGCACCTTGTAGATGTAGATGGCATAACTCTCCTTCCTCCTGCGCTTCTTCTTCTTGTCGCCCTTGGTGATGTTCTTCTGGGCCTTGCCGGCCTTCTTGACGGCTTTTCCGCTCGCTTTCGGTGGCATCCTGAGTCGCTGGTTTGTACCGGGAGTATAGGCCAAAATTCTAAAAAAGGCTCTAAGCTGGATATCTGGCGTCGCGCGAGCGCGACCAATAGGGTGGCAGCTCGAACGCGATTGGCCGCGCTCGCGCGACGCCCGGATTCGAGGTAACCCCGAATTTCAGGCCAAGGCTTCTCATTCTGCTCCGAGACGTGGACGAGTCAACAACTCTTACTAGAGCGAGCGACCACGGATGAAGATGGATGAAGAGGGATCTGCCTCGGCGGTCTCAGATGGCGGAGCCGGTTTACCGGAAGCCGCTGGCGACACTACTGGGGTCCCGCGCGGCTTGCCAAGCGGGCCCCGGCGCTGTCCTGCCCAAAAGGCCTTTTACAAGGCCAACACAACCGCTGGACGTCCCAGCAACACCAATCCACCCGGGACGGGAGATCAGGGCCCGGGTGAAGTCCGGTATTTACCGGAGTCCTGTCTTGCGATGTGCCAGGTGAGCCCGCCCCGGTCAGCCGACCGGGCCGCGGGATCCCAGCACCGCACTGCTGCTCAGGCCAGCACACATATTCCACCCGGGACTTGTCAGGGCCCGGGTGAAGTCCGGACTACCCCGGAAAGCTGCCAGGGTGCAGCGACTAAGGGCCAGGGGAACCTGCGCCGGTCTGAGGCCCAAAAAGGCCTTTCTAAAGGCCACTCCACCCTACAACTTCGGGGATCTCCACCCCGGTGGCCCAGGCCATTGAGCCAGCTACCCCTGGGGCCAACTCCGGCTCATCAGGCCGTCCCCGCCACGGGTCTGCGGAAGCGGCAAGCGGCCCCAGCTCCCACTCTCCCGCCGAAGAGCCGACGGACGGACACAGCTGCCAGCGAAGACATGGAGGTTGAGCGAGGCCCCCGGATTCCTCCCATCATCCTGGACGTCCCCAAAGGATGGGCCAGCCATGCTGTTACCATCAAACAGCTGGTTGGGGGCGACCTGGAGGCTGTCTGCACCGCTCGGACGCTACGGCTGAAGACGAGCACCGTGGCCCACTTTCGGCAACTGCAGAGATATTTACAGGAACAGGGGCTGAAGTTCCACACTTTTGCCATGACCACCGAACGCCTGCTTAAGGTTGTGGTCAAAGGCCTCCCAACCACCCTATCGCCGGAAGAGGTCTTCGAAGCCTTCCAAGGAGAAGGCTATGGCATTATGGAGGCGAAGATCCTAAAGTCAAGGCGTGGTCAACCGACCAGCCTGTGGCTCATCACCCTCCGTGGAGGCGATGGGCTCCGGCCTCCAACTGATGTTTACAATGTGAGGGCTCTGTTTTTCTGTAGACTGGAGGTCCGGAAATACTCCAGGCCTAGTGGACCAGTGCAGTGCCACCGCTGCCAAGGATTTGGACACGGCTCGAGTCACTGCCATCGGGAACTTCGGTGTGTCCGCTGTGGTGATGGCCACCCTTCAAGCCTCTGCCCGAAAGAATCCACGACCCCGGCGAGATGCTGCAACTGTGGAGAGGCTCATGCGGCAAACTACAGGGGTTGCTCAAGCTTTAAGAGTGAGAGACAGCTCTCCTATGCTGCCGCTGCAAAGAGGACTCGGAGGCCTGAACCTTCCAGGGCCGAGCCTCCAAAGCACCGGGAAGCTCCTGACACTGCCCCTGCTGCCCCTGCTGACGACATCGCAGAGCCCTCCACTGACAGCCGAGAAGACGAGGACTTCGAGGTGGTTCGACGTCGCCGACACCGACCTGCTCGGAAGCCGGAAAATCGGAGAGCTCGTCCTGCCGCGAAAACCTCCATCTCCGAGCCGCGAGACCTTACACGATCAGAGAGCCCGAGGAAAGAAGCCGTACCAGCCCCTGTGAGACCTGAGAGGAGACCAGCCCTACCCAGGCCCACTCCGAAACCTCGCTTGGAACTGCCAAAGATGGCTGCTAGCGCAGAACCTCAGCCCCAGCCGCCCACACAAAACAACATGCCGACCTCTCAGCCTGCTGCCCGTATTCCCGAGGAACTCAAGGCAGGGATATCACAGTTTCTCTCCCAGCTGACCAGCATGGTGGCGATGATGTCACGCCTCATGGACATGTTGTCCGCCACCATGCATGGGTAAGCTGAGAGTTGTTAGCTGGAACGCCGACGGGCTGGCAGATAAGCGGCTGGAACTCAGCCAACTACTGACGGAAATGGATGTGGACGTCGCTCTTCTCCAGGAGACCCACTTCAGGACGACAGACCGCTTCAGCATCCCCAACTACCAGGTGTACCGCACCGACAGGCAGCTCCAGAACATCCGACCCAGCGGAGGCTCGGCGATCCTAGTACATCGACGAGTGACTCACCGACTCCTGGCAGCAGTCCCTGCCCCAGGAATCGAGATCACTCGGGTTGCCGTCCAGTACAGTGGAACTGAACTGGAGATCGCCTCCGTGTATAATCCGCCTCAGCGGATCATCCAGCCACGCTGCCTCGATGCCCTGCTGCGACCTGGCTCCCCTGCACTTGTTGCCGGGGACCTGAACGCCAAACACCTGGACTGGGGATGCCGGAACACCAATCCCACCGGCAGAGATCTCCACCGTCTCCTGGAAAACCGACTCCACATCCGACTACTGACACCCGAGGAGCCCACCCACTACAACTACAATGGGCGACACCTCCCGGACATACTGGATATCGGTCTAGCTGGCTCGCTGGACGGACACATCGAGGTGTTTGCAGTGTCTGATCTCTCATCAGACCACGTGCCAGTTGTTTTTGACTTCCCGGACGACGGAGCTCCATCCTATCCTCCTACTCGTCCCAACAAGATCAACTGGCACCACTATGCAAACCACCTCGCCGACCGACATCGGCCACCACCAACTCCTGCCGAGTCACCGGACCAGCTAGACCGACAGGTACTCGACTTGACCACCACCCTCCAGGAAGCTATGACGGCCTCGTCATCCCCTCTCTCCCGGACCGACTTCACTCCACCTCTGCCTGAGGAGCTGAGAGAGGAGATACGTCTTCGACGCAGACTGCGAAGGGAGTATCAGCAGTCCCGTTGTCCCCACGCCAAGCAGACCTTCAACCGCCAGGCCAGGAAGTGCTCTCGTCTCCTGGCGGAACACAGAGCGGCTGCGTGGGATGACTTCGTGGAACATCAAGCTGACGGTGGTGTCGGCGGCATCTGGAAAATCTCCAGGGCCCTCCGAGGGGAGAAGAAGACCAACCGGCCACTCCATGGCCAGCGTGGCATTGTCTACTCCCCTGGAGATCGAGCGGAGGCCTTCGCCGACACCATGGAAGACCAATTCTCCCCACACGCGGATGTCTACGACGAGGACACCTGTGAGACCATCGAAGACTTCTTGGAGGGATACCAACCCGACGAAGACGACCCACTGCCCACTGTGACTACACTTGAAGTGCAGGACCACATTCGCCGCCTTCGCCCGAAGAAGGCCCCTGGCCCGGACTCCTTGGGAACTCCAGCGTTGAAGAACCTGCCGGCTTGGGTGATCGTCACGATCACCTGCATCTTCAACTCATGCCTTCGCCTGGCCCACTTCCCGACCATCTGGAAGGATGCCAAGGTGATCGTGATACCCAAGCCCGGCAAGGACCCTCTCTTCCCGGAGAACCACAGGCCGATCTCCCTCCTGCCTGTGCTCTCCAAAATCCTGGAGAAGATCGTCCTAGCGAGATTTCCTGAGGAGTTCTTCGCGTCTATCAGGACAGAACAATTCGGCTTCCGCACCGGCCATTCCACCACCCTTCAGCTCCGCAGAGTCCTGAACAACATCACTGGAGCTGTAGGGAGGAAGCACCACTCCACTTCGGTCCTGATAGACGTGAGCAAAGCCTTCGACAAGGTGTGGCACGAGGGACTGCTCTTCAAGTTGACATCGTCACCGTTGCCTGGCAGGATCTTCAGGCTGCTCCGCAGCTATCTCCACCTCCGGACCTTCTCCGTCAGCGTTGCCCGATCCAACTCCACGACCCGCCCAGTGACATCTGGTGTGCCACAGGGATCGGTCCTCGGCCCGATTCTGTACCTGTGGTACACTAACGACTTTCCGGTCGCTCCGAGAGTGCAGCTGTCCCTGTACGCGGACGATGCGCTCCTCACGGCCACGTCTGCCAACCTGAGGATGGCTGGATTCTACATCCAGCGGCAGCTGCACCTACTGGAGCCCTGGTTGACCAAGTGGAGGATTAAGGTCAACGTTGACAAATGTGAAGCCATAAACTTCACGAGGACAAGGAGACAAGCGGACGGCCGTCACCTGACACTCAACGGTGGCGACATACCATGGAAGACGACAGTGAAGTACCTGGGGGTACTCCTGGACTCCAAGCTGACCTTCACTCCCCACGTAAAGAGGATCTGCGGTCAAGCAAGGAAGGGCATCGGCAGCATCGGCCCACTGCTCAACTCCACGAAGCTACCGACCAGGACGAAAGTCCTACTCTACACGGCTCTGATACGACCAGTGCTCACTTATGCGGCCCCAGCATGGTACAACCTCACCTGCAAGACCGCTCGGAGGCAGCTGCTCGCTGTCCAGAGCGTTTGTCTCCGGCGGGCCACTGGGTCGCCCTGGTTCGTGAGGAACACCGTGGTCAGGGCTTCGTCCAACGTTCCCACCATCAGGAGCTTCGTGGAAGGCCTGACATCGAGCCTCGAAGAAGCAGCAGATTCCTCTCCGTGGGATCACATCCGTGAGCTTCGAGCCCAGGAGGTCCCCCAACTGCGTCTTCCAATGGACGACTGACGACATAGAACGACTACGACTACAACACGACATTCACCCCACTGACAGGTAGCGAAGGCTACTAGGGCTTCGACCCTTGCGACACAAGGTAAAAGCCTAACCGGCAGAGGCCTTGAGAGAAGTGGGGGATCCACCCCCCCCCCACAGTCACAGCGACCTGACCTGACCTGACCAAGGCTTCCATCTGTATCCCCGCAACCGAGTACAGCGCAACATGTCAGGACGAGGCAAAGGCGGTAAAGTGAAGGGAAAGGCAAAGTCCCGCTCGTCCAGGGCCGGTCTACAGTTCCCGGTCGGCAGGATCCACCGTCTGCTCCGCAAGGGCAACTACGCCGAGCGAGTGGGTGCCGGAGCTCCGGTCTACCTGGCCGCCGTCATGGAGTATCTCGCCGCCGAGGTTCTCGAGTTGGCCGGTAACGCGGCCCGTGACAACAAGAAGACCAGGATCATTCCCCGTCACCTTCAGCTGGCCATCAGGAATGACGAGGAGCTGAACAAGCTCCTGTCCGGTGTCACCATCGCCCAGGGAGGTGTACTGCCCAACATCCAGGCCGTGCTCCTGCCCAAGAAGACCGAGAAGAAGGCCTAAGTCGCCCGCCAACGCGCGACACAAAGCCGCCCGCCCGGCTCCCACAAACGGCCTTTTTAAAGGCCACCACAATATCACTCGTTTTCACAGTTTACGACTTTAATAATCCTATTTCTCACTCTTGTCGTATATTTCCGACATGTATCTAGTAATTACTATGCTAATTATTAGTAAAACTGTCATTATTACCATCACAAATTACATAAAAATTTAATAATGTACACGAATATATAACACTTTTTTGCGACAAATTGATTGATGTTATCGAATAATAACAGTATCATATTCAAATACTAAACAGTGTGCGTCAATTTATATCTATTTATAACTAATTACTGGTCTTCAAAATATATATATATATATATATATATATATTTATTTATTTATATTAATAATTAACACATTTTACTGTACACTTTAGTTAGTTGTTTTCACTCTAATTAACCGTATAAAATATCACTTCTCTTTATTGTCTATTATACAATCTTAACTTAAATTCACCGTCTTTGTCATTTTAAATTAGTTTTAAACACGAAATCTAAACCTTTTCTCTCTAATTTAGTCGTTTTACAGCATATTTCTGTGGCTAGAAAACCAATCACTTGTACATTGATTTATTACAGACTTTTTCTTTTATTTTGTTACAGTAATCGTTTACATTATCATCAATTTTATTTGCAAATATCATTTATATTTATATATTAATCCTACTTACTACAGCGAATTCACTGTGTTTACAAATTACAACTGTTTGCTATTGTTCTTTCGGTATTATTATAAAGAGCAGATTGATTTTCTATTCTTTTCCTGTATTACGAACTTCTGTCAAACCTCCGACCGCGCGATTTTCACTGGAACTATGTTAACAGTTCAGTTAACAGTGTAGTATTGTTTATATATTATAGCAAAACACAACAATGATTCAGTTTACAATAATTATTATTTTATATTCAAAGTGTGATATAAATTCCAAATGTCGCATAGAATAGTAAGTTGATAGATAAATTTTGTTAATTACAAGCACTGTCAACCCCACATATTGCGATATTCACTGGAATATGTTAACAGTTTACATTTAGTTTGTAGTCATAGTGATTTGCAACAAATAAAAATCACTTATTCAGTTATAAATATACTTTATACGTGTATAGTTCAATAATTTTAAAGGTCGTTTAGTAAATTTGAAAATAGAAGAAGAATCAGCGAATATTCGGTGATTGTAACGAAGTAAATATGTAAATTTGCTGTTATCCACGCTAATTAAATTTAACGTAATTAGTTGTAAACGGATAAAAACGTGGATTAAATATCAGTGATAAACGCGCGCCGCTTGATCTGGGCTTGGAGTTTGCAAGCTCGAGTAAATTTTTTTTCTAAAAGAGCAAGCAGCGCGAAGCGCTGCGCAGCGGGCAAGCATCGCGTGATCTGACCCATTCTGAAAATTTTGTTAAATTCAGAATAGTAGGCTATATTGTTTTAAACATGTTTCATTACTAATTTGTGTTTTTTTTTTCGTACGGAAATTAATAAACTCGTAAACTTAATCTAATAAACGTAATCTAACTTGTATAAATTAAAATAGAGAATGCGGGGACATACTGGAAAATACCCATTTTAAACTTAAAGTACACTGACTTGGATCACATTACAGTGGTATGAATCAAGCAATCGCAATCAGGTTCGCTAGACCGAGCAGATTTACACTTGTTAACAGACAACTCTCTGGCGCTACAGCTACAGGACTCGGATCTGCAGTATATCCAGTCACCTGTCTGTTTTATATGTATTTTCTACGTTATTACTTATTATTTTCAAATTTACAACCTGTCCAGGTATCGACAATTGTAAGTAAACCGTCGGTGACAACTCAATTTCACCGTAGTAACTAGAAACCGGGAGAATTATCAATGTTAACGGATACGTACACTCTGATTGGTCGAATAGTGACCGACCAATCAAGTCAAGCCACCTCCTACCTATATAAGCGTGTGTTAACAGTTCACTCTATATATTCTATCTCCACGCACATGCGCACTGTACACTAGATGACTTTATCACACGATTTCACCTGTTTAAATACCGTTTTTAAAACTAAAAAACGGTATTTAACGTGTATCTTGTTGTAATCTAAATCGACCTGTACTTAAAACTAGTGGTATTTCGATAAAATATAAATTTTCAAGTGTAACTTTCGGCTCTTATATTGAAGTGTATATAAAACATTACGAATACTATGAATAACGAACGATCAGATCAATTGGGCGATTACCGTATTTGTAAATTTAATGTTTGTTTAAAGATTGTATTTAAACATAACTTAAATAGGTAATTTCAATATAAAACAAGTCGAGAGTTGCTTGTTTTAGCCAACATAATAACAGAATTCCAATGTTTACACAAGAAAAAGCGGTAAAATAAGCGAAAATTACAAGTTATGTTTAATCAGAGTTCAACGGTTCTTGGTTAATATTAGAAGTCATGTGTATAAAACATGACAGAAACTATGGTTTTCGATCGAATTGCAATTGACGTATTTTTTTTTTTTTTTTTTTTTTTTTTTTTTTTTTTATTGTAAACTCAATGTTTGTTTGAAAAAAAAAAAAAATAAATAAATAAACAGAAAATTATACAATTTTACAGTGAAATCGGACTATGTTTAAAAAAGAAAAAAAAAAAGGAATTGTAAAAAATTCCTGGAATAAAATATTTATGACGAGCACAAAGTCATAAATTTGGTATTTTCGATAGAAAATATAGTCGAGAGCGACTTGAAACAACCAGGTTTACATCGGTTTTACAACAATAAGCGGTAAAATAAGCGAAAACGAAAGAGTTATTGGTGGCCTTTAGAAAGGCCGTTTGTGCGGAGCGGGCTCGCTCGTTGCGGGGCGCTGGCCTGCCGGCCGGCTTACTTGGAGCTGGTGTACTTGGTCACGGCCTTGGTACCCTCGCTCACGGCGTGCTTGGCCAACTCGCCGGGCAACAGGAGCCTGACGGCGGTCTGGATCTCCCGCGACGTGATGGTCGACCGCTTGTTGTAGTGGGCCAGGCGGGAAGCTTCGGCGGCTATGCGCTCGAATATGTCGTTCACGAAGCTGTTCATGATGGACATGGCCTTGCTGGAGACGCCGGTGTCGGGGTGGACCTGTTTCAGCACCTTGTAGATGTAGATGGCATAACTCTCCTTCCTCCTGCGCTTCTTCTTCTTGTCGCCCTTGGTGATGTTCTTCTGGGCCTTGCCGGCCTTCTTGACGGCTTTTCCGCTCGCTTTCGGTGGCATCCTGAGTCGCTGGTGTACGCCGGAGTATAGGCCAAAATTCTAAAAAAGGCTCTAAGCTGGATATCTGGCGTCGCGCGAGCGCGACCAATAGGGTGGCAGCTCGAACGCGATTGGCCGCGCTCGCGCGACGCCCGGATTCGAGGTAACCCCGAATTTCAGGCCAAGGCTTCCATCTGTATCCCCGCAACCGAGTACAGCGCAACATGTCAGGACGAGGCAAAGGCGGTAAAGTGAAGGGAAAGGCAAAGTCCCGCTCGTCCAGGGCCGGTCTACAGTTCCCGGTCGGCAGGATCCACCGTCTGCTCCGCAAGGGCAACTACGCCGAGCGAGTGGGTGCCGGAGCTCCGGTCTACCTGGCCGCCGTCATGGAGTATCTCGCCGCCGAGGTTCTCGAGTTGGCCGGTAACGCGGCCCGTGACAACAAGAAGACCAGGATCATTCCCCGTCACCTTCAGCTGGCCATCAGGAATGACGAGGAGCTGAACAAGCTCCTGTCCGGTGTCACCATCGCCCAGGGAGGTGTACTGCCCAACATCCAGGCCGTGCTCCTGCCCAAGAAGACCGAGAAGAAGGCCTAAGTCGCCCGCCAACGCGCGACACAAAGCCGCCCGCCCGGCTCCCACAAACGGCCTTTTTAAAGGCCACCACAATATCACTCGTTTTCACAGTTTACGACTTTAATAATCCTATTTCTCACTCTTGTCGTATATTTCCGACATGTATCTAGTAATTACTATGCTAATTATTAGTAAAACTGTCATTATTACCATCACAAATTACATAAAAATTTAATAATGTACACGAATATATAACACTTTTTTGCCAATTGATGTTATCGAATAATAACAGTTTATTCAAATACTAAACAGTGTGCGTCAATTTATATCTATTTATAACTAATTACTGGTCTTCAAAATATATATATATATATATATATATATTTATTTATATTAATAATTAACACATTTTAACTGTACACTTTAGTTAGTTGTTTTCACTCTAATTAACCGTATAAAATATCACTTCTCTTTATTGTCTATCATACAATCTTAACTTAAATTCACCGTCTTTGTCATTTTAAATTAGTTTTAAACACGAAATCTAAACCTTTTCTCTCTAATTTAGTCGTTTTACAGCATATTTCTGTGGCTAGAAAACCAATCACTTGTACATTGATTTATTACAGACTTTTTCTTATTTTGTTACAGTAATCGTTTACATTATCATCAATTTTATTTGCAAATATCATTTATATTTATATATTAATCCTACTTACTACAGCGAATTCACTGTGTTTACAAATTACAACTGTTTGCTATTGTTCTTTCGGTATTATTATAAAGAGCAGATTGATTTTCTATTCTTTTCCTGTATTACGAACTTCTGTCAACCTCCGACCGCTCGCGATTTTCACTGGAACTATGTTAACAGTTCAGTTAACAGTGTAGTATTGTTTATATATTATAGCAAAACACAACAATGATTCAGTTTACAATAATTATTATTTTATATTCAAAGTGTGATATAAATTCCAAATGTCGCATAGAATAGTAAGTTGATAGATAAATTTTGTTAATTGCAAGCACTGTCAACCCCACATATTGCGATATTCACTGGAATATGTTAACAGTTTACATTTAGTTTGTAGTCATAGTGATTTGCAATTGCAACAAATAAAAAATCACTTATTCAGTTATAAATATACTTTATACGTGTATAGTTCAATAATTTTAAAGGTCGTTTAGTAAATTTGAAAAATAGAAGAATCAGCGAATATTCGGTGATTGTAACGAAGTAAATATGTAAATTTGCTGTTATCCACGCTAATTAAATTTAACGTAATTAGTTGTAAACGGATAAAAACGTGGATTAAATATCAGTGATAAACGCGCGCCGCTTGATCTGGGCTTGGAGTTTGCAAGCTCGAGTAAATTTTTTTTCTAAAAGAGCAAGCAGCGCGAAGCGCTGCGCAGCGGGCAAGCATCGCGTGATCTGACCCATTCTGAAAATTTTGTTAAATTCAGAATAGTAGGCTATATTGTTTTAAACATGTTTCATTACTAATTTGTGTGTTTTTTTTTTTTTTCGTACGGAAATTAATAAACTCGTAAACTTAATCTAATAAACGTAATCTAACTTGTATAAATTAAAATAGAGAATGCGGGGACATACTGGAAAATACCCATTTTAAACTTAAAGTACACTGACTTGGATCACATTACAGTGGTATGAATCAAGCAATCGCAATCAGGTTCGCTAGACCGAGCAGATTTACACTTGTTACAAGACAACTCTCTGGCGCTACAGCTACAGGACTCGGATCTGCAGTATATCCAGTCACCTGTCTGTTTTATATGTATTTTCTACGTTATTACTTATTATTTTCAAATTTACAACCTGTCCAGGTATCGACAATTGTAAGTAAACCGTCGGTGACAACTCAATTTCACCGTAGTAACTAGAAACCGGGAGAATTATCAATGTTAACGGATACGTACACTCTGATTGGTCGAATAGTGACCGACCAATCAAGTCAAGCCACCTCCTACCTATATAAGCGTGTTAACAGTTCACTCTATATATTCTATCTCCACGCACATGCGCACTGTACACTAGATGACTTTATCACACGATTTCACCTGTTAAATACCGTTTTAAAACTAAAAAACGGTATTTAACGTGTATCTTGTTGTAATCTAAATCGACCTGTACTTAAAACTAGTGGTATTTCGATAAAATATAAATTTTCAAGTGTAACTTTCGGCTCTTATATTGAAGTGTATATAAAACATTACGAATACTATGAATAACGAACGATCAGATCAATTGGGCGATTACCGTATTTGTAAATTTAATGTTTGTTTAAAGATTGTATTTAAACATAACTTAAATAGGTAATTTCAATATAAAACAAGTCGAGAGTTGCTTGTTTTAGCCAACATAATAACAGAATTCCAATGTTTACACAAGAAAAAGCGGTAAAATAAGCGAAAATTACAAGTTATGTTTAATCAGAGTTCAACGGTTCTTGGTTAATATTAGAAGTCATGTGTATAAAACATGACAGAAACTATGGTTTTCGATCGAATTGCAATTGACGTATTTTTTTTTTTTTTTTTTTTTTTTTTTTTTTTTTTTTTTTATTGTAAACTCAGTGTTTGTTTGAAAAAAAAAAAAAAAAAATAAATAAATAAAATAAACAGAAAATTATACAATTTTACAGTGAAATCGGACTATGTTTAAAAAAGAAAAAAGGAATTGTAAAAAATTCCTGGAATAAAAATTTTTTTTTTTTTTTTTTTTTTTTTTTTTTGACAAGCACAAAGTCATAAATTTGGTATTTTCGATAGAAAATATAGTCGAGAGCGACTTGAAACAACCAGGTTTACATCGGTTTTACAACAATAAGCGGTAAAATAAGCGAAAACGAAAGAGTTATTGGTGGCCTTTAGAAAGGCCGTTTGTGCGGAGCGGGCTCGCTCGTTGCGGGGCGCTGGCCTGCCGGCCGGCTTACTTGGAGCTGGTGTACTTGGTCACGGCCTTGGTACCCTCGCTCACGGCGTGCTTGGCCAACTCGCCGGGCAACAGGAGCCTGACGGCGGTCTGGATCTCCCGCGACGTGATGGTCGACCGCTTGTTGTAGTGGGCCAGGCGGGAAGCTTCGGCGGCTATGCGCTCGAATATGTCGTTCACGAAGCTGTTCATGATGGACATGGCCTTGCTGGAGACGCCGGTGTCGGGGTGGACCTGTTTCAGCACCTTGTAGATGTAGATGGCATAACTCTCCTTCCTCCTGCGCTTCTTCTTCTTGTCGCCCTTGGTGATGTTCTTCTGGGCCTTGCCGGCCTTCTTGACGGCTTTTCCGCTCGCTTTCGGTGGCATCCTGAGTCGCTGGTTTGTACCGGGAGTATAGGCCAAAATTCTAAAAAAGGCTCTAAGCTGGATATCTGGCGTCGCGCGAGCGCGACCAATAGGGTGGCAGCTCGAACGCGATTGGCCGCGCTCGCGCGACGCCCGGATTCGAGGTAACCCCGAATTTCAGGCCACGGCTTCCACTCAGTGCCGTTTCACCCGCCGTACTGCTCGGACGTGCCGCGCTGTCGTTCCGTTCCGCTCAGTTTGTGCTGTGCTTTGTTTTTGTGCGTGCCTAGTTTTCTCTAGTGACACTAATTAAAACTACTTTATTCTGTGTTAGTGAAGTGCCTATTTGATATTGGATACCTCATTTTGCCGTTCTTCGGGTGGTGAGATCTAATAGTATTAGTTACTTTTAATTAACACATCACCTGTACTGACCATTAAGGTGTTGATTTGTTCTACACAAGTCAATCCCAATTATTTGAAAACTTGTGTCTATGCAGGATCAATTCCGCAGTTAAACTAAAATGTACTTAGTAAAATAAGCAGCTTCATTTGTAATATTTGCTAGTACAAAAATTACTTTTACACTTTTGAATGTTTGTATTGTTTTGACTTGTTCTCTACAATTCATTATTAACTAGGAATTTGTGTCTTTGCAGAAGCTAGTCTGCTGTTTTTAAAAGCAAATTAATAGTAAAATAATCAATACATTTGTAATAAATCTTAGTGCATTATTTGCATTTTTGATACGTTTGAACAATAATTTTGTTCTGATTTATTTCATACAAATTAGTTTTTAATAGTTTTAATAGAATATTATTGTTTTGACACCTCAGTAAATTTATAATAATCCCTTTTAGGAAACTTTAATACAGTTTCCACTAGAGTTACTGAATTTATATAACAAACTAGATAAAAAGTGTTCAACAGCTACTGTGTCACAGCTGGTAATATAAGGTCGCTGTACTAATTCAATTAAACTGTAGAGCCCTCACTGTCTACTCGCAAATTTTATTAAATTTAAAACACTGTGATTTGTTTGCAATGTACTAAAATGTTTGATACTTAACTGTGTACCTAGCATACATACACTATCATATTAGATAAGTTCTAAGGTACTTGTTAACCAAGCAGATTAGGTGACCACGTGCTCAGACGACCACGTGCTCCGGCGTGGCCGGAAACTAACGGTACAGGCCTAACGGTACTCCCGGCCCGTCCGACACCGATCAATAACCAGCGCGCCTGCGACCCGCGCTCTCAATAGAGCCTTTGTAACGCCGCCGCCCTGCCTGGCGGGACTTCCCCAGCCAGTCGGGCCCCTTTGTTGTATTGTTGCAGGATGGAAGTGGAATCCGAGCCACATGCCGCCACCGAGCTAACTACCGCCGACCCGTCCAACGGAGATGAATCGTGGCAGTCCGTCCAACCAAGAAAACGAGGGAGACGGGCCTCCACGTCATCTGAATCTTCAACAAGAAATTTTGCCCAGGCGCAAAACATTCCTGGAAATACTGTTGGAGAGCGCCGCCAGCCGCGCATACCGCCGATCATCATTCAAGGAGTGACTGCCTGGACATCCCTCTTACGCCGCCTTAAAAGTGCTGGCTGCAATTTTGAGGCGAAATATGTGGGCACCCGACTGCACATTTTATGTAAAAGCGAGTTCTGTTTTAGAACGGCACAACGCGAGCTTCTGGACGCCAAGCTCGCCTTCCACACCTTCAGTCTGAAGGAAGAACAAGAGCTGAAGACAGTTATCAGGGGACTTCCGGCATGGACGTCACCTGAGGACATAGCGGAGGATCTCCGCGACCAGGGGTACACTCCTACACATGTCGCACCCCTCCAACGCCGCGACCAGGCTGGTCGCCATCAAACCAACAGCTTCTATGTGCGTTTCAGGAAAACAGGTAGCTGGGCGAAAATATGGCAGCTCACAGCACTACTGGGAGTAAGAGTATCGGTGGACCAGTTCACGCCGAGGAGAGGACTGCCGCAGTGCTACAACTGCCAGCAGTTCAATCACAGCTCGAGGAACTGCCACCTCCCAGCTCGCTGTGTAAGATGTGGAGGAGACCACAACGTAACAAATTGCACCTTGCCAAAAGACAGCAGGTGCAAATGCACTAATTGTGGTGGAGAGCACCCCGCGAGCTACAGGGGCTGCGGAGCGCATAAACGGGCCCTGGGCGCGCTGCACCGCCGCGAGGCGCCACAGCGGCGCTCGGGCACCGCCGCTGCGCGACCGGTCACTGGGCAAGCACGTGCCCCACCACCTGTTAATGTTTCTGCCCGCAGATATGCCGATGTACTAGCCGCCCCCAGGCTCCGTCCGGACCAACCCATTCCACAACAGACACCAGCTGCAGCACCCGTAGCTCCGGCCCACACAAACACTACAATTGCTCCTGCTCCTGCTCCCAGAAAGCAGAGAGCCGCAAAGGCAGCAGCCACAGAGCCGGAAGCCGCAGCCCCACCTGCCTCAGCTGCCTCAGCCTCAACCACCGCTACTCAGCAGAGAAGGCCGAGGGCCCGCTCAAACCGCCGTAGCATAACTAACAAGCAAGTCTCTGTTACAGTTCACTCGCAGGAGAAAGAGAAAGTGGTGGAACCAATGGAGGAACAAACCCCAGCGGCAACCACAACCAACACCTCGGCGGAATCAAAGGACAGGAATCCCAACTGCGAGCCTACCTCACAGCCAAAGGGCTTCCTGTCCCACGACGCTGTCCTTAAGTGGATAACCTCCCTAATTTCAATAGTATCCGACAGCAAAAAAACTCCTAGCGAGTTGCTTGCTGCCATATTAATGTCATTCCAGGAACTCCTCTCCAATGGATAGACGCCTAAAAATTGTCACCTGGAACGCGAACGGCGTAGCGACGCGGAGAAACGAACTCCATCTATTTGCAGCTGATCACGACGTCGACTTATTACTTCTAACGGAAACACACCTGCAACCCGCCACTGTATTCAATGTTCCAGGTTACCAAACCTACCGGACCGATAGACCGCCACGTGGCCAAAGGAATCCCGGGGGAGGAACAGCTATCTTGGTTCACAGGAGAGTTGTGCACCGCCAAGTCCACGCCGCTACTAATGACCTCGAGTCCACCGGCATTGCCGTCAATGCTGGTGGCTCCGAGGTATGTGTGTTCGCAGCTTACTCCGCGCCGTCTGCTGTCCTCCGCCCTGACGAGCTTGACATCTTGCTCGGCAGCGGGAACACTGTAATAATAGGTGGTGACCTCAATGCCAAGCACCAGTCATGGCATAGCAGGCGGATGAACACCAAGGGCCGAAGACTTCACAACTATGTTTTAGATAGAGGTGACACGATTGTAGCCGCGCCTGTGGACCCTACGCACTATCCGACGAGGCTCAACGCACTTCCTGATGTCATAGATG
Source organism: Homalodisca vitripennis (assembly GCF_021130785.1). NCBI lineage: Eukaryota > Metazoa > Arthropoda > Insecta > Hemiptera > Cicadellidae > Homalodisca > Homalodisca vitripennis. The sequence continues at coordinate 37,715 of NW_025777861.1, forward strand.
TGTTTCTGTTTAAGGAACTACAGCATCATGTGGAAGTGCGAGTGGCAGATGACTTATCGTCTGACCACGTACCCGTCATAGCAGTTCTAGCGACGACTCCAGCTTCAAGGATTCCTTCAATGGGCACCTCAATCAGAACTAACTGGGAGGTGTACAGCCGTATCCTGAGCGAGCAACTGCAGCCCCCAGCGACAGCCACTAATCCAAATGCCCTAGACTCATATGTTTCAGACTTGAACTCAGCAGTCACGGATGCTCTGGCGGCGGCCTCACGACCTGGACGTCCAAAAAACACCAGGTCGGCCTTGCCTGCCATCATTAGGATGGCTGTAGACAAAAGGAGGCGTCTTCGTCGAATATGGCAGAGAACGCGACATCCGGCTACCAAACGGGCCTTCAACGTGCAGTGCAGCATTGTCAAACAGATGTTGTATGATTACAGGACAGAGACCTGGAACTCATACCTTTCTAGTCTTGAGCTAGAGGATGGCAGTGCCTGGAAGACTGCAAAAATCCTGAGGAGCGAGAAATCCACGCACCAGCCCCTGCACGGTCAACAAGGACTTGTTTACTCTGCTACTGACAAGGCCGAAGCTTTTGCAGATACGATGGAGGAGCAATTCAGCCCGAATGCGGATATTTATGACGACGACCACTGCGAACACGTCGAGAGCACACTAAACAATTTTTTTGTTACAGCTCCCGACATCGAGATAGAGCCGATTACTCTTGATGAGCTACAAGCCACCATCAAGAAATCGAAACCGCGCAAAGCCCCCGGACTAGATGGAGTTGGATCCAGGGCACTCCTTGCAGCTCCTATAGCCCTGTTAATGTGCTTGGTTACAGTGTTCAACGACGCTATTCGACTACAACACTTTCCCACCAGCTGGAAGGTCGCTAAAGTCATCCTTATTCCCAAGCCCGGGAAATCCAGACTATTCCCACAAAACTTCCGCCCCATCTCACTCCTTTCGTCCATCTCAAAAATTTTTGAGAGACTCCTCCTATCCCGCATTGCTCCTTTCCTGGACGGCTTTATCCGACCTGAACAGTTTGGCTTCAGGCGCGACCACTCGACAACCCAACAGCTGGTACGTGTTGTCAACATGCTGGTGGACAACGCCAATTTTAATCTGTGCTCTGTTGCAGTGTTCCTGGACGTCAGCAAAGCATTTGACAAGGTCTGGCATGAGGGCCTGCTCTACAAGCTGGCAAACTCACCGGTGCCCCCCTGCATAACACACCTCATCCGGTCCTATCTGACTGGCCGCTCATTCCGCATTTGTGTAGATGGAGAGCTGTCCTCAGAGAGAGCGATCGAAGCAGGCGTCCCCCAGGGCAGCGTCCTGGGACCAGTGCTGTACCTCGTTTACACTAATGACATGCCACTGGTCCCCAGAGTAACGCTATCTCTGTATGCCGATGATGCCATGTTTCTGTGCAGGAGCTTTCAACCGATGCGTGCCGCTGACGTCATGCAACAGCAAATGGATCTTCTCTCCCCCTGGCTAGAGAAATGGCGTATCCGCATAAACACTGACAAGAGCACAGCTGTTTGTTTCAGAAAGCGCCGTAGGATGCCGCGAAGACTCCCGCCGCCTGTGACACTTGATGACGAGCCGATTGCTTGGAAGGAACAAGCTAAATATCTTGGTGTTACGCTTGATTCCAGATTAAACTTCGGTCCTCACGCGAAAAGGAAAGCAGTAGAGGCCAAGCGGATCGCAGGATCAATAGGTCCTCTAATTAACCGTAGATCACCCCTACCAATGGGTGCAAAAGTCTCCATCTTTCTAGCTGTTGTCAGATCACTAATGATGTATGCTTGCACAGCTTGGTGGTCAAACTGCAGCCGCTCAAACCGAAAAGCCCTGGAAACCATCCAATCCAAGGCCCTCCGCTCCATCACTCGCCAACCATGGTTCGTCCGCAACGAAACAATAAGGAATTCGTTACAGATCCCAACTCTAGACGTCTTCGCGAGGATAACTTCAGAAAAATTCTTCGAGGCAGTTGCAGCATCGGAACATCCCCACATCGCAGCCATCGCAGAGCCGTACGCCGGACCAGACGACTACAGACGACGACCGGCCACAATTCTGGACGACCCTCCGTAAAGAATACTCATCCCAAGGATGAAGCCGCGATCCCAATCCTGGGACGTAACCAGCAAATCACACTAACAAAATTTTTTGTTTCAGAACACAACAATCCTAATTAGGCCATATTAATAGTTATGTTTCAGAGCTTCCTCTACAGTCAGTGGACCTAGGGTCCAGGTGCTGTACGGCCACGACAGGACGTGGCAGCAGAGTGGTTTAGTGGGTAAAAATCCCACATAACTGGGACGCCAGTACCTTTTGAAGGTTCCCTCTGCTTAACAAAAAAAAAAAAAAAAAAAAAAAAAAAAAAAAAAAAAAAAAAAAAAAACCAAGGCTTCCATCCATCTCATCATTCTGCTCCGAGACGTGGACGAGTGAACATCTCTACTAGAGCGACATCGACCACGGCTGAAGATGATGGAAGAGGGATCTGCCTCGGCGGTCCCAGTTGGCGGAGCCGGTTTACCGGAGCCGCTGGCGACACTACTGGGGTCCCGCGCGGCTTGCCAAGCGGGCCCCAGCGCTGTCTGCCCAAAAGGCCTTTTACAAGGCCAACCAACCGCTGGACGTCCCAGCAACACCATTCCACCCGGGACGGGGTTTTTTTTTTTTTTTTTTTTTTAAAACCTTTTTCCCCCCCCAAAAAAAAAAAAAAATTTTTTTTTTTTTTTTTTCCCCCAAAAAATTTTTTTTAAAAAAAAAACCCCCCCCCCCCGGGGGAAAAAAAAAATTTTTTTTTAAAAAAAACCCCCCCCAAAAAAAAAAAAAGGGGGTTTTTTTTTTTCCCTTTAGGGGAAAAATTAATTTTAAAAAAAAATTTCGGGGGGTTTTTTTTAAAAAAAAAACCCCGGGGCCCCCAAATTTTTGGGAATTTTTTTTAAAAAAAAAAAAAAAAAAAAAAAAAAAAAAAAAAAAAAAAAAACCCCCCCTTTTTTTTTGGCCCGGGGGTTTTTCCCTTTTTTTTGGGAAAAAAAAAATTTTTTAAAAAGGGGGGGGAAAATTTTGGGGGCCCCCGGGGGGGGGGGTTTTTTTTTTTTTTGGGGGGCCCCCCGGGCCCAAGCCCCCCCCCCCAAAAAAATTTTTTAAAAAAATTTAAAAAAAACCCCCCCAAAAAAAAAAACCCTTTTTTGGGGTTTTCCCAAAATTTTTAAACCCAAAAAACCCCCGGAAAGGGGGGGGTTTTTTTAAAAAAATTTTTTTAAAAAAAAATTTTTTTAAAAAAAAACCCGGGGTTTTTTTCCCCCGGGGAAATTCCAAAAAAGGGGGGGCCCCCGGGGTTTTGGGAAAAAAATTTTTTTAAAAAATTTTTTTAAAAAACCAAATTAAAAAAATTTTCCCTTTTTTTTCCCCCCCCTTTTTTTTTTTTGGGGGGGAAAAAACCCCCAAATTTTTTTTCCCCCCAAAAAAAATTCCTTTTAAAAGGGGGGAAAAAAAAACCCCCCCCCCCAAATTTTTAAATTTTTTTCCCCCCTAAAAAAAAAAAAACCGGGGGGAAAAAGGGGGCCCCATTGGGGGAAAGGGGCCCCCAAAAAAAAAAACCCCCCCCCCCTTTTTTTTTAAACCCCTTTTTTGGGGGGGAAAAAAAATTTTTTCCGGGGGGCCCCCCCCGGGGGGGGGGGGGGTTTTTTTTTCCCCCCCCGGGGGGGGGGGCCCCCCCCGGGGGGGGGGCCCCCCCCGGGGGGGCCCCCCGGGGGGGAAATTTTTCCCCCGGGTTTTTTGGGGGGGATTGGTTTCCCCGGAAAACCAAAATTTTTCCCCCCCGGGGGGCCCCCCCCCGGGGGGGGCCCCCCCCCCCTTGGGGCCCCCGGGGGAAACCCCCCTTTTTGGGGGAAAAAACCCCCAAAAAATTTTTTTTTTGGGGCCCGGGCCCCCCCCCCCCCCCTTTTTCCCGAAAACCACCCCCCGGGGTGGGGGGGGCCGGGTTTTTTTCCCCCCCCCCCCCCCGGGGGGGCCCCCGGGGGCCCCCCCTTTTCCCCCCTTTTCCCCCCCCAAAAAAAAACCCCCCCCGGGGGGTTTTTTGGGGGCCCCCCTTGGGCCCCAAAAACCCCCCCCCCCGGGGGGGTTTTTCCCGGGGGGGGGCCCTTTTGAAAAAAACCCCCCCCAAAAAAAAAGGGGAAAAAAAATTTTTTTCCAAACCCCGGGGAAAAAAAAAAAGGAGGGGAAAAAAACCCAACCCCCCCAAAAAAAAAAAAAACCCCCCCCCCCCTTTTTCCCCAAAAAAAAAAATTTTAAAACCCCCCCAAAAAAGGGGGGGAAATTTTTCCCCCCTTTTAAAATTTTTTTCCCCCCAAAAGGGGGGGAAAGGGCCCCAAAAAAAGGGGGGGAAAAAAGGGGGCCCCTTTTTCCAATTCCCAAAAAAAAACCCCCCCCCCCAAAACCCCCCCAAAAGGGGCCCCCCCAAAAATTTTTTTTTTAAAAAAAAGGGGGGTTTTTAAAAAAAAAAAAATTTTTTTCCCCCCAAAAAAAAGGGGGGTTTTTTAATTTTTTAAAAACCCCTTTTTTCCCCCCCCTAAAAACGGGGGGAAAAATTTTTAAAAAAAAAATTTTTTTTTAAAAATTTTTTTAAAAATTTTTTTAAAAAAAATTTTTCCCCCCTTGGGGGGCCCTTTTTAAAAAGGCCGGGGGGTAATTTCCCCCAAAAAAAATTTAAAAAAAAAAAAATTTTTGGAAAAAAAAGGGGAAAAAAAACCCCAAAAAAAATTTTTTAAAAAAAATTTCCCGGGCCGGGGGAAAAAGGGGTTTCTTTTAAAAAAAAAACCCTCCTTTTTCCCCAAGGAAAAACCCCCCTTTTTTTTTTAAAAAAAAATTTTTAAAAAAAAAAAAACCCCCCTTTTTTAAAAAAAAGGAAAGGAAAAAAAATTTTGGTTTTTTTTTTAAAAAAAAAAAAAAAAAAAACCCCCCCCCGGGGGAAAAAAAACCCCCAAAAAAAAAAAACCCACCTTAATTGGGAAAAATTTTTCCCCCCCCCCAAAAAAAATTTTTTCCCCCCCCAAAAAGGGGTTTTTTTTTTAAAAAAAAAAATTTTTTTGGGGGGGAAAAAAAAATTTTTGGGGGGGAAAAAAAAAAAAAAAAAGGGGGAAAAAGAAAAAAAAAAATTTTTAAACCCAAAAAAATTTTCCCCCCAAAAAATTTAAAGGGGGCCCCCGGGGGAAAAAAAAAAATTTTTTTTGGAAAAAACGGGGGGCCCCCCAAAAGAAGGGAAAATTTAAAAAAGTTTTTTTGGGAAAAACCCCGGGGGGTTTTTAAAAAAAAAAAAAATCCCCCCGAAAAAGGGGGGCCCCCCAAAAAAAAATTTTTGGGAATTTCCCGGGAAAAAAACCCCCCAATTTTTAAAAACCCCCCCTTTTTTCCCCCCCAAAAAAAAAAACCCCCCCCCCAAAAAAAACCCCCCCCAAAAAAATTTTTTTTAATTAAAAATTTAAATTTTATTTTGGTTTGGGGGGGTTTTTTTTTTAAAAAAAAAAATTTTTTGGGGAAAATTACCCCCCAAAACCAAAAAAACCCCCCTTTGGAATTTTAAAGGAAAAAAATTTTTTTCCCCCCCTAAAAAAAGGGGGTTTAAAAAAAAAACCCCCCCCCAAAAAAAAAAAACCCCCCCCCAAAGGGCCAAAAAAAAAACCCCCCCCCTTTTGGGGTTTTTTTTCCCCCTTAAACCCTTTTTTTTTTCCCGGGGGGGGCCCGGGGCCCGGGCCCAAAAAAAAAAACCCCCCCTTTTAAATTGAAAAGGGTTTTGGGGGGGAAAAAAAAAAAAAAAAACCCCTTTGGGGTTTTTTTTAAAAAAATTTTTTTAAAAAAAGGGGGTTTTTTTTTAAAAAAAAAAAAAAAAAAAAAAAAAAAATTTTTTAAAAAAAAAAAAAAACCCCCCCAAAAAAAAAACCCCCTTTTAAAAAAAAATTTGGGAAAACCCGGAAAAAAATTCCCCCAAGGAAAAAAAGGGGGCGGGGGGTTTTAAAAAACCCCCTTTAAAAAAAAAAGGCCCCCAAAAAAAAAGGGTTTAAAAAAAAAAAATTTTTTTTTCCCTCCCCAAAAAAAAAAAAAAATTTTGGGGGGTTTGGGGGGGGGGTTTTTTTAAAAAAAAAACCAAAAAAAAAAAAAAAAAAAAATTTTTAAAAAAATTTTTTGGAAAAAAAACCCCCGGGGGGAAAAAAAAAGGGGGTAAAATTTGGGGGTTTTCCCCTTTAAACCCCCCCCAAAGGGCGGGCTTTTTCCCCCGGGGGGCCCCCCCAAAAGGGGGGGGGGAAAAGGGGGGCCCCCCCGCCCCCGGGGGGTTTTTTTTGGGGGTTTTTTGGGGGCCCCCCCCCCTTCCCCCCCCCCCTTTTGGGGGGGTTTTTGGCCCCCCCCCCCCGGGGGGGGGCGGGGGGGGGGTTTTTTTCCCAAAACCCCCCCGGGCCCTTTGGGCCCCTTTCCCCCCCCCAACCCCCCCCCCGGGGGCCCCGGGTTGGGGAAAAAATTGGGCGGGGGGGGGTTTTTTTTGGGGTTTTCCCTTTTCCCCCGGGGGCCCCGGGGGGGGAAAAAAGGGGCCCTTAAAAAAAAAACCCTTTTTTTTAAAAAAAATTTTACCCCCCGGGGGAAAAAAAGGGGGAAAAGGGCCCCGGGGGGCCCCGGGGGGGGAAAACCCCCCGGCCCAAGGGGGGGGCCCCCCCCAAAAAAAGGGGCCCCCCAAACCCCCCAAAAACCCCCCCAAGAAAAGGCCCCCCCCAATTCCCGCCCTTTCCCCCCCGGGGGGCCCGGGTTTAAAATTTTTTTCCAACCCCCCCCAAAAAAGGGGGCCCCGGGGGGCCCTGGGGCTTCCTTTTAAAAACCCAAAAAAAAACCCCCCAAACCCGGAAAATTCCCCCCCGGGCCCCCCCCCCCGGGGAAAAAAGGAAAAAAAACCCCCCGGGGGGGCCCCGGGGCCCCCAAAACCCCCCTTTTTTTCCCCCCTTTTTTTTTGGGGTTTTTTTAAAAAAAAAACCCCCTTAAAGGGGTTTTTTTTTTAATTTTTTAAAAAAAAATTTTTTTTTTTTTTTTATTTTTTTTTTTTTTTTTTTTTTTTTTTTTTTTTTTTTTTTTTTAAAAAAAAATTTTTTTTTTTTTTTTTTTTTTTTTTTTTTTTTTTTAAAAAAAAATTTTTAAAAATTTAAAAAAAAAAGAATTGGCCCCCCAAAATTTGGTTTTTTTTTTAAAACCTTTAAAAAAAACCCGGGGTTTTTAAAAAACTTAAATTTTTTTTTTCCCTTTTTTTTAAAAAAAAAAAAATTTTTTTTTTTTAAAAAATTTAAAAAAATTTTTTTTAAAAAATTTCCCGGGAAAAAAATTTTTGGGGGTTTTAATTTTTTTTTTTTTTTTTTTTAAAATTTTTTTTTTTTAAAAAAAAAAAAAAAGGGAAAACTTTTTAAAAAAAAAAATTTTTTTTAAACAATATTTACAAGAATTTGTTCAGATCACGCGATGCCCTTTTGCCCGCTGCGACAGCGCTTCCGCGCTGCTTGCCCCTTTTTAGAATAGAAAAAAATTTTATCGAGCTTTGCAAAAACTTCCCAAGCCCAAGATCAAGCGGCGCGCGTTTTATCACTGATATTTTTAATTTACGATCTTTGTGAATGCGGTGGTGAATATTAGTTTGCAAGTTTGACTCAAAATAAAATTATTGAACATCAACACTACAATATGGTATTGTATGAGTGTAACATAAATATTAAGGTATTATTGACCCAATGAAAAGAACTAAGAAAATTAGTTGTTTTTTTTTTTTTTGTGGTTGTGTATATATAATTTTAATATATTTATATATTAATATATTATATATATATAATATTATATATATATATATATAAACAAACGGGAGTGGTTTATTTATTAAAAGTTAGGATTTTATATATCTTATGAAAGGTTTATTAAATAGAAGAGACTTTAGGTAATATTGAATGTACATAAATTTCTTTCTAAAACATAACATTTAACGTTTAAAATGTATAACATATAGTTTTCATTTATAAATCCAAAATACCAATCGTAATTAGTTATAAAAAACCCATTAATATTGAAATTATAATATGTGCAATGTGAGTATTTGGTAATTATGAGTCAATCAATTTAAAATATTTTCGTTCCAAATACAACGACGGCAAACAATATCACTTTTATAATACTTTAAAAAAAAACAACAAGATGTTTAGTAATGTTATTTGTTATAATAAATATCAAAAACAGGGATCGCTAATAAAAAACGTTTTAAAAACGAATGACAAATTGGGGGTGGCCCTTTTAGAAAGGGCCGTTTGGGATTTCCCACAGTCGAGGGAGGACAGGGTGAAGGCGCACTGGCCGGGCCCGGTTTACTTTCTTCTTTGGCGGCGGTCTTCATTTGGGCGTTTTGCTTTCTTCACGGGCAACTTTCCCTTCGGTTTGGGCGACTTTGGGCTTTTTGGTCGGCGGGTTTGGCGACCTTCTTTGCCTTTGCTTGGGAGGTCCTTTGGGCTTGGCGGCGCTTTTCTTGGTTCGCGGCGGCGGCGGCCCGGGATTCTTGGCTGTCGGCTGGCCTTTTTTTGGGCCCGCTTCCGGCTTCTTGTCCGCCGGCCCTTTCGGGCATGGCCGGTGCTTTCCCCTTTGGCGGGCCCTTTCTTGACCGTCTCGCGGGCCGGCGGGACTTGGCTCCTTCTCCGGAGAGGTTTTCAAACCGACAGTTTTGACGAGCCGGTGGCCCCCTTGCCCTTTTCGGCTGGGTTGAGGAGCGCCGGTCCGCTGAACCGGGGCCGGACTTGAGGTAACTCTTTCCCGGATGAAAAGGGGGCCAGCTTCTCGGCGTCAACCTTGTAGTTGGCCGCGATGTACTTTTTGATGGCCTGCAGCGGGACGAACCGCCGCGCTTCTTTCAGGCTCTTGATGGGCCGCGTTTCACCATGTCCCGACGTCGGTGGGTGAGCCGGCTTGACGCGGGGGGCTTCCCCCCTTGCTGGCAGCTGGCCGCGGCCCCTTCGGCCATTCCCTTCGGTGTGGGATGCGGCTGGCTGCCGGGTGCCGTTGGTAGCGGTGTCCTTGCCCTTACTGTATGTCGGGAATATCTAGATGGCTTCCGCCGCCAGCCGCGACTCGGCTCGCGGCCTGAGTACGTACCGTTACAGAGGTCAAACCGAGCCGGGGCCGTTTCCCCATCGCCCACGCCACAGTCTTGCCGGATTTTTGTCGGTTTTTCGACACTAAAACCTCTCGTTAACAGTACGTAAGGTCCTGAGTTAATCGTAAAAATTCCGTTTTTTTTTTTTCCCGATGGCCCGTGAATATACTTACCAACGAAAAAGCGAGTAGAACGCCGTTTTTAAAACGAATTTTAACGTCACCAGACAGTAAATTTAGTGGAGGTTCGAACCCCGTCCTGTACGCGTTAAAACACAAGCCAAAAAACTGTCCTTTAAAAACTATAAACGCGGTCTAATTATTTGGATTTCACTCGTTTATAAATTGTACACTGAACGTGTCCCGGGAGGGCTTACAATTGATGAGCGGAGCACAGGAAATCTAACCGACCCACGACGGTGAAACGCGGATAAAAGTGAGGCCCTGTTGAAACACAAGTTACAGTGACTGTGTGTACTCTACCCAAATTCCGGTCAGAGAATTGGGCCCGTCACGTCGTGTTACGGCTAATACGTACTAAGGATTGTTTTTAAAATCTATATATCCGAGTGGGAATAATAGTGTTTAAGTAAAAAAAAAAAACAAAAATTTATGTCCCCAAATTTTCCAAACGTAGTGAGTGTTGCGATACGCCTAGTTTTTATAAACGCTTAGCTGTGCCAATGATATCCCAACATGCCGGTAATTGATAAACCGCGTGAGTTACGATTTATGTCCCTATAAAGCATTTTTTTTTTTCAGATAGCGAGTGTGAAATTAAATATTATTTTTTAATTTAATCAAGATTAAAATGTTACAACGACTGTAACCGATCCCTAGCTTGATTGAAATGCCGGGGTCAGAGAATTGATTTGGTGCACTAAATCTATTTTACTTACATCGATATACAAGTGATATGAACTATAAACAATAATTCGTCCGTAAAAAAAAGCGTAAACACAAACTAGTGTGATGATTTAGGGTAAATTTAAACTTCAGTTTTACCCTTGATGGCCATCACGACCGAAGGTATATGCTTCGACGTTTTGAACTAAACAATAAGTATTATAGTAGGACTAAATTTAATAGCATAATTAACCTCAGCAAATTTCATAAATATTGTAGAATTTGGGTTTGATAATATATAAGTTATTTCTAGTATTTCCGGGTAAATAAGGTGAGAGAAAAAAAAAAACCCGCGTCAATATTTTAAGAAAAGTTATCGTTGTTGATTACTGTTTGAAGCGTAACATACTATGTTACTGTGCGGAATATAGTTATACTTGTATTCAGTTTCAACCAGTGCTCGGTACGATGTATTATTTAGCTGGGCGTGAATCCTATTGAACATTGGTTTATTGTAAATTATTATTTAAAAAAACCACTACAAATTTAATTCGGGGAGAAAACAGTGTGTTTTTTTCTCTTTTTACGTTTGATTCTATATTACGATTTTTTAAAATTTATTCACGTTGGCAAATTTCGTTTCCATTACTTTAAAATTTCAAACAATACGGAAATATTTGTTATGTACTGATATGAAAAACATTCTTTTCCCCAAACTATGTTTCAGGATTGAATTCTAAATGCATAATAAAAAAAAAAGGATTTAAAAATAAAAATTATTAATTTAAAAGTTGTTTACACTGAATAAAAACAATGTGGATTGGCTTGAGATTCGATACTTGTTACATGGGGTGGCAGTTAACGTTCACATTGATAAATGTTAAAATTTAAATTTTATTGTCCCTCTTTTTGAATAGAAACATTAACAAGAAGGGCAGTATAGAAAGTAATCGGGGGTAAGTAAACTATTCTAAATGGAAGCTCTCTTCTATTGCTATTACCGGGGCGATATCAATAGAGGTTTCACAATAGGCAGTACTAAAAAGGCCCTTTTGTAAAAATCAAAAAAAACCAAACATTGATTAAAGAACACATATTTAATGGGGTCAATTACGGGAAAACTTTTTTTAAACCAAAAATATTGGTATAGAATTCCGGGAATTTTAGGGAACACATACTCGGTTATGAATATAAAACTTCGGGAAAATTTTTTCCGGTCTGTTAGTACGGAAACATTGTCAACAAACGGTTTATTTTTATTTTAAAAACTCTAACGATTTTTTCAAAATTGGTTAAAAACCCAAATCACTAAACCCGTTCCCAAAAAAAAATTATTTAATTTAATTGGGGCAAAACCCGATTGGTTTGTCTGAACCTTTAAAAAAAATTAATTCCCAGTAGTAGTGTTTGTCTTTATTTTCAAATAAAACCCTTTCAACTCATTATCAATATATCCGACGTGATTAATTTGTAAAATAAGTTTCATTTCGAACAAGGGATCGTCCGATTTAAAACGAGTCAAAAATTCAATTGTCAATTGAAACGGCGGGAAATCCTCTCGACTCTGGTTTGGTCACTTTTAACCGACGAATCACGAGTTTTTGGCCACGTCCCTACCTATATAAGCGTGTGTTAACAAGTTTTCACCGTATATATTCTTATCCTCCACGCCCCATGCGCAAATGAAGAAAATCGCCAAGGGAATCGTCCAATAGGAATTACCCAGATATGATTTTAATCGGTAGTTGGATAAATCGCGGACCGCTTTTGGGTCTGGGCCCTTTGGAGTTTGCAAGTCGGAGTAAATTTTTTTTCTAAAAAGGAGCAAGCAGCGCGAAGCGCTGCGCAGCGGGCACGCATGCGCGTGATCTGAGTTATTAATTGGCAAGCTCGGTTCTGTTTGTGCCTAAGGAAATAGAGAATATATGATGAATATAATCTCCCTGTATTGTTGTATTTTGATAACGAGCGATAGTAACTTGGGGTTAAAAATAACATAAGGTTATGATATTGGCCTTAAAAAGTGAAAAAAAAAAATAAAAAAAAAAAAATAAAAATAAAAAAAAAAAAAAAAAAAAAAAATAAACTAAAAAGGGGATTGTAAAACAAATGAAAATTTAAGAAAAATTTTTTTTTATTAGGAACATAAGAGTAAAAAAAAAACAATTGAAAACCTAGTACGACAAAGTTTCAATCCTAAATAAAAATTGAGAACAAACAGCGGTAGACAAATTGGCATTGTCTAACGCCGAAGAGAAACGTAAAAAAACGAAGAGCTTATTAGGAATAAACAAATGAATTTTAATCGTGTAAGTTTTTTATTGATAATGAATACTTGTCGGGACAGTCGGTCAGGTAAGGTGAAACGGCAGATAAGAGTTTATAGTTGGAATGGCTTTAATTAAATTTAAAAACGGTTTTGATCTGGCCCTTAAAAAAAGTGAAAAAAAAAGAAAATATATTTAAACGAATTTAAAAAATTAAAAAAAGTTTTTTTATTTGAATGATTTTTAGGTCTAAATATAAGGAATAAAAAAAAAAGAAAAAAAAAAAAAAAAAAAAAATTTAACACTAATATAAATTTGGGAAAAGTCACCCTTTTAAAACTCGACAAATACGGGTTAAAATACAGCGGGTTATGTGTCAACAAAGCATTGCCGAAGAAGGGAAAAGTGAAAAACGAGATATGTTTGGGGGGCCTTTAAAAAGGCCTTTTTTTGGGGCCCATGTTTTCGCGCGGGGAAAAGGCGGGCAGCCCCTCAAACTTAACCTCCGAAACCGACAGGGGTTGGGGCCCTGGGGGTTTGAGCGCGTACAAAAGACGTTCCCCTGGGGGTGACCGTCCCCCTTTCCCCTTGGGGTTCTCGGTGTTTTGTGACCGCGTCACGGATCACGTTTTTTCCCAAAAAAAACCCTTTAGCACTCCGCGGGGTCCCCTCTAGTTTAGGCCCGAGATACCTTGAAAAACCGCCGCGGCAGCCAAACGACGGATTTTCGGGCTTTGGTGAAAGCCCTGGATGTTGTCACGGAAACACCTTCCGTGACGCTTTTGGCCCCCTCCCCCTTTTCCCCCCCCCTTACCCACCTTTGCCCCCGACCGGCATGTTGCGTTGCAGTGGCGGGTTTGAAAAAGATGAAGCGACGCTTGTTGTCGGTAGTTTTGTCAACTCTGGCTGCTCTGTGATTGGCCGGGAGCCCCGGCGACCAATCACAGTCGTTCGAGCCCGTGCCCGGCCCCTATATAATAAAAATTGGGGCTTGAAATTTTTAAACACCATTTCGGCTAGACTAGCTGACGATTTGGGACGAAAACCCAACAGACCCCTCGAAAAACCCCCCGGAAAGGGAAGGGGGCCCAGGAAGCAGTTTTGGGCCCCCAAGGGGAGCCCGTAAGAGCGCGCCGGGGCCCCAGGAGGCGTTTAAGAAGCCTCACCGTTACAGGGCCCCGGGACCGTCGCCCTTCGGAGATCAAGGCCCCTTTTCCAGAAAGCACCGAACCCGCTGATACCGCAAGTTGCCGTTTCCCGCGTCCCCGTCCGCGAGATCGCCCAGGACTTTAAGACCGACCTGCTTTTCCCGAACTCCGCCGTCATGGCAAATGCAGGGGGCCGCGAGGGTTAAACCCGGTCGGCCTCTTTGAAGGGCACCAAATTTTGCGCCATCCACGCCAAAACGAGCACCATCAAACCCCCAAGGACATCCAGCTGGGCCCCCGCCGCATCCGCAGAACTAGCCTTTAATGAAAACAAAAAGCGTGCCTGGGCCCCGGGGGCTACGAAAAAAACGGGCCCTTTTTAAAAGGGCCCCCAATAAAATCCCTTTGTTTTTGCTTATTTTAACCGGGTTTTAGTTTTAAAACCGATTTTAAACCTGGTTGTTTCCAAAACGCTCTCGACTATATTTTCCTTGGAAAAACCCCCCTTTTTTGATTTTTAAATTTTTCCCTAAAAAATTTTTTTTAGGTTTTTAAAATTTTTTTTTTTTTTTTTAACTTAACCCGATTTTTAAAAATTTTTTTAATTTTTTTTTAAACAATTTTTAATTTTTAAAAAAACAAAAAAAAAAAACCCCCCAATTGAATTAGGGGAAAAAAATTTTTTTATTTTTTTTCACAGACTTTTAAAAAAGAAAGCCCCGCGTTGAACCCAAAACAAAAAATTAAAGTTTTTTAACCCCATTAATAAAAAAGTTTTTAAAATTAAATTTCCCAATTCAAATTTCCAAAAAAATTTTAGGAAATTTTTGGGGTTTTTAAATTAAGTATTTCCTTTAATTTTTTTCCCGGTTTTTTAAAAAAGTAGAAAAAAAAAAAAAAACAAAAAAAAAGCCTTTTAATTTAATTAAAAATATTTCGTTTTTTAATACCTGTTTGAAACGTTCCCTCTTGTTCTTTTGAAAAAAAATTTATTTAGTTCAAATCCGGCCCCCGATCAACCGGGCGGGTTTAAACCTATAAATTCGTTTTTAAGGGGAAATTTTTAATTTAAAAACCAAAAAAAATTACATTAATTCAAAAATGGTTTTTTTAACTTTATTAATTATTACCCCCTTTTTAAAAACTGAAAATTTTGTTTATTATTTAAATTTTAAAAAATAAAATATATTATATTATAAAAACTATTTTTAATAAGTTTAGGGAAAAATCTTTTAAAAGGTTTTTTAAAAAAAAATTGAAATTTTAAAATTTAAAAATAATTTTTAAAAAATTTTAACTAAAATTTTAAAAAAATAGTTTTTCCTTTTAAAAAACAAAAACCTTGTAATTAGTTATAAAAAAATTTAAAATAATTTATTGGTTTTTAAATTTTGAAATAAACATTAAAAAACGTAAAGTAAAACGGAAAAAATAATTTTTTCAAAAAAAAACAAAAAATTTTTGTAATGATTGGGGATAAAAAATCAAAAACAGGGGGTGCTTAAAAAAAACAGTTAAAACAAATGACAATTTGGGGCTTTTAAAACCTTTATTTATAATCGGGGGGTAGACACTCCCCCTTTAAAAAATTTCTTTTTCCCGGTTTTTTGGGCGTTTTTTTTCAACCCCCCCGTTTATTTTTTTCCCCTTTCGAATTTTTATTGGTTAATCCTTCCTTCCCTTTTTTTGGGGGGCCCGGGGTTTCTGGTCTTTTCCGTTGGCTTTTTTTCCCCTTTCCTTCCCTCATTTCTTCCGCCTTTGAATTTGGGGGGAAATTGGTTTTTTTCCGGATGTTTCCCCCCAATTTAAAAACCCGGGGGTTCCTTGCTTTAAAGGCCCGGGGGAAAACCCCGACTTTGGAGGTACTTTTCCGAGAAAATTGGGGCCCCCTTCCCCCTTTAAAACCTTGTTAAAGTTCCCGAAAATTTTTATCCCCCCACGCCCAGCGCCTTTTGGCCGAAAAGGGCCCGTTTAAACCCAATTTTGGGTGGGTAGGGTTATCGGGTGTTTTTCGGGGGGCCCGCCCCTTGTTCCCGGGTTGGGAGGGTTTTGCAAGCCGGTTTAAAAATTTTTTTTCTAAAAAGAGGGGCCCCCCCGAACCGGGTCGGGCGGGGGGAAGCTCCGTGATCCCCCCCCGGGGGAATGGGCCAAACTGGGGTTTTTGTTTTGCCTAAAAGGAAAAGAAGAATTTTAATGAAAAATTCCTTTTTTTTCCATGGGAATTTTCCGAAAACGATAGAAAAGGTTTTTAAAAAATTTTAAAATAAGGTTTTTTGGAAGGGCCCCCCTTTAAAAAGGTTTTAAAAAAAAAATTTTAAAAAAAAATAAATTTAAAATTTTCTTTTATTTAAGGGAAAATTGAGGAAAAAAAAACAAGAAAACCTAACCCACAATTTTAAACCAAAAAAAATTTAGCCCAACAAACCGGGAAAAATTGGATTTACTCCCGGAAAAGAAAACCCTAAAAAAACGAATAAAAAGTTTTAAATAAACCAATGGAATAATTTTAAGTCTTTTTTTTGTAATTTACCACGCGTAGGTTGGAAACGGCCAGAAAAAGTTATGTGAAAGTTAAAATTTAAATAAAAGGTTTGATTTTGGCCCTTTAAAAATTTTTTCAAAGGGGGAAAATTTAAAAATTTTTTAAACGAATTAAAAAAATTAAAGGAAGTTTTGATTTTAAATTGGAAATTTTTAGGGTTTTAAATTTAAGATAACAAAGGGGAAAAAAAAAAAAAAAAAAAATTTTTAAAAAAAAAATAAAATGGATGCCCCTTTGGGAAAAAAAATCAAATTTTTCGGGTGGATACAGGGTATTGCTCGATTAATAAAAAAATTAAGAAAAGTGAAAAATTAATATTTTTTGGGCCTTTTAAAAAGGTTTGTTGGGGGGAATTTGTTTCGGCCCCGGAAAAAGGGGAAAAAAGCTCAATAATTGAAATAATGTGGGTCTGGTTTTAAGGGGGTAACCCCAGTCCCTTTCGGTTTTTTACCGTTTCCCTTGGGGCCCCTCGGTGTAATACCGGGGGTAACCCATTAACATCGTTTAGAAAATTTAAAAACTCCGCGGGTTTTTTTTTGTTTTGATAACCCAATTTCGTTTTTAAACCGGCCGCCAAACCAAACGACGGAAAAAATTTTGGGGATGCCCCGGGAATTTTAAAAACCTTTTTCCTTTTTTGAGCTTGGGGAAAAAAAAATTTTAAAAAAATTAAATTTGGGTTTACCCGGTCAAAGTTTTGGATTTGGGGTTAGAAAAGTTTTAAGGGGGAAAGGCCCCTTTTGTTTTAAAAATTTTGTTTTAATTTGGTGCCCTTGAAGGGGGGGTACGGGAAAAATTTAAAAAAAGTCTTTCTTAGCCTTCCCGGGCCCCTATATAATAAAAAGGGACTTGAAAATTTTAAAAAATATTTTTAACACCTTTGCAATAGGAAAATTAAAAAAAAAAAGTCGGTTTTAAACCAAACCCGGAGGAAAGGCCCCGGCCGGGAAAAGTTGCCCAAAACCAAAACCCTAAAACGCCCGGGAAAATACGTAAAATAACCTTAAAAGGCCCGGAAGTGTCTGAATATGCGTTACCAAAAACCCAAAATCTTTCTCCCGGAATTAAAAAGGGTTTCCCCTTTCGCCCCAAGGGTCGCCCCTTGGAAACTTTTTAAAGGGGCCGCCCACCTGGTTTTCCAACTTTTCCGGCCCTCCATTTTGGGCCCCCTCCCCCAAAAGCGGGTTTTCCGGTCACCTTAAACACCCAACTTTGCCCCCAAAAAAACGCCAAGGGGTCAAACCAAAAGGAATTCCCAAAAAGGGAAACCGTTGGGTTCCGATTTTTTCGGAAACGAAACCAAAAGAAGACACAAAACGTTCCTTGTTACACAAACGGCCTTTTTTAAAAAAGGGGCCCCAATGTTCGAAAATTTTTTCCCTTTTTTTTTAAAAACCCTTTAATATTAAAACCGAGTAAACCTGGTTTATTTCAACGGTCTCCCATTAAAATAAAATTTTTATTTTAACGAAATTGCGGGGGAAAACCTCCGAGGTTTTTATTTTTAAAGTTCCCAATCCATTTTACCCCCTTTCCATATAACAAGAGTTAACCTAAACTATTCCCCCCTGGAAAAAAAAAAAAAACCCAAAAAAAACAGTAAAGGGTTTAAGGTAAATAAACCAGTTTTCTTGGGGTTTTTAACCGAGAGGTGACCGTCCCTTTCCCCTTTTGGGGTGCTCGGTGTAAAGTGACCGCGTCACGGATCACGTTCTCCCCGAAACACCTTGAGCCCCTCCCCGGGTCCCCGTAGAAAGGGGGCCCGAATACGCTTACACCGCCGGGGGGCGAGCCAGACCACGGATTGCGGGCTTGGGGATGCCCTGGGTGTTTTTCACGGGGCACCTTTCCCGTGACGCTTGGCGCCTCCCTTTCCCAGCCCCTTACCAAATTTTTCCCCCGACCGGTCATGTTGCTGTTTTTCATGGCGTTAGAAACAGATGAAAACGCCCGGGTTGTTGTCGGGAGTTTTTTTCAACTCTGGGTGCTCTGTGATTGGGGGTAGCGCGGCACCAATCACAGTCCCTTCTAGCCCGTGCCGGCCCGTATTAATAAATTTTGGAAATTTAAAATAAAAGGAAAATATATTTAAACGAATAAAAATTAAAGAAGTTTTGTATTTGAATGATTTATTAGGTCTAATATAAGAGTAACATTATAAAGAAAAAAAAAAAAAAAAAAAAAATTTATAAACACTAATATAAAGTGGGTATAGTCCACTGTATTAAAACTCGACAAATACGGGGATAATATACAGCGGTGATTGTGTCATCAAATAGCATTGCCGAAGAGAAACGTGAAAAACGATAGAGGTTTGGTGGCCTTTAAAAAGGCCTTTTGTGGGGCGATGTTGCGCGCGGAACAGGCGGCAGCTCAGCTCAGCTTAACCTCCGAAACCGTACAGTGTGCGGGCCCTGGCGTTTGAGCGCGTACACGACGTCCATGGCGGTGACCGTCTTCCTCTTGGCGTGCTCGGTGTATGTGACGGCGTCACGGATCACGTTCTCCAGAAACACCTTGAGCACTCCGCGGGTCTCCTCGTAGATGAGGCCCGAGATACGCTTGACACCGCCGCGGCGAGCCAGGACGACGGATTGCGGGCTTGGTGATGCCCTGGATGTTGTCACGGAGCACCTTCCTGTGACGCTTGGCGCCTCCCTTTCCCAGCCCCTTACCACCTTTGCCTCGACCGGTCATGTTGCTGTTGCAGTGGCG
This sequence comes from Homalodisca vitripennis, assembly GCF_021130785.1. NCBI lineage: Eukaryota > Metazoa > Arthropoda > Insecta > Hemiptera > Cicadellidae > Homalodisca > Homalodisca vitripennis. Next base: position 56,433 of record NW_025777861.1, read on the forward strand.
TTAGAAACAGATGATAAAATCGCCCGTTGTCGGTAGTTTTGTCAACTCTGGCTGCTCTGTGATTGGCCGGTAGCGCGGCGACCAATCACAGTCGTTCTCAGCTCGTGCCGGCCCGTATATAATAAATTGGATTTGAAAGGGGAAAACACTCATTTCGGCTAGACCAGCTGACGATATGGCACGTACCAAGCAGACCGCTCGTAAGTCCACCGGAGGCAAGGCGCCCAGGAAGCAGTTGGCCACCAAGGCAGCCCGTAAAGAGCGCGCCGGCCACAGGAGGCGTGAAGAAGCCTCACCGTTACAGGCCCGGCACCGTCGCCCTGCGTGAGATCAGGCGTTACCAGAAGAGCACCGAACTGCTGATCCGCAAGTTGCCGTTCCAGCGTCTCGTCCGCGAGATCGCCCAGGACTTTTAAGACCGACCTGCGTTTCCAGAGCTCCGCCGTCATGGCACATGCAGGAGGCCAGCGAGGCTTACCTGGTCGGACTCTTCGAAGACACCAACTTGTGCGCCATCCACGCCAAGCGAGTCACCATCATGCCCAAGGACAATCCAGCTGGCGCGCCCGCATCCGCGGAGAACGAGCCTAAGTGACACACAAGCGTGCGCTGCCGGTGGCTACGACAAACGGCCTTTCTAAAGGCCACCAATAACTCGTTCGTTTTCGCTTATTTTACCGCTTATAGTTGTAAAACCGATGTAAACCTGGTTGTTTCAAGTCGCTCTCGACTATATTTTCTATCGAAAATACCCAATTTATGACTTTGTGTTTGTCATAAATATTTTATTCCAGGAATTTTACAATTCCTTTTTTTTTTTTCTTTTTAAACATAGTCCGATTTTCACTGAAAAAATTTTATAATTTTCTGTTTATTTATTTATTTTATTTTTATTTTTCAAAACCAACATTTAGTTTACAATAATAATACGTCAATTGCAATCCGATCGAAAACCATAGTTTCGGTCATGTTTTATACACATGACTTCTAATTAACCAAGAACCGCGTTGAACTCTGATTAAACATAACTTCTAATTTTTCGCTTATTTTACCGCTTTTAGTTGTGTAAACATTGGAATTCTGTTATTATATTGAAATTACATAATTACAGAGTTGTCTGTTAACAAGTGTAAAATCTGCTCCGTCTAGCGAACCTGATTGCGATTGCTTGATTTATACCTCTAATGTGATCCAAGTCAGTTTACATTTAAGTTTACGAGTTTATTAATTTCCGTACGAAAAACACACACAAATTAGTAATGAAACACGTTTAAAACAATATAGCCTACTATTCTGAATTTAACAATATTTACAGAATTTGTCAGATCACGCGATGCTTGCCCGCTGCGCAGCGCTTCGCGCTGCTTGCTCTTTTAGAAAAAAAAATTTACTCGAGCTTGCAAACTCCAAGCCCAGATCAAGCGGCGCGCGTTTATCACTGATATTTAATTACGATCTTTGTGAATGCGGTGAAATATTAGTTTGCAAAGTTTGCTCAAAATAAAATATTGACATCACACTACAATATGGTATTATGATTTAACATAAATATTAATGTATATGACCCAATGAAAAGAAACTAAGAAATTAGTGTGTGTGTGTGTGTGTGTGTGTGTGTGTGTGTGTATATATATATATATATATATATATATAAACAAACGGTAGGTTATTTATTAACGTTGGGATATATATCTTATGAAAGGTTTATCAATAGAAGAGACTTAGGTAATATTGAATGTACATAAATATCTTTCTAAACATAACATTAACGTAAAATCGTATAACATATAGTTTTCATTTATAAATACAAAAACCAATCGTAATTAGTTATAAAAAAACCCATTAATATTGATTATAATATGTGCATGTGAGTATTTGTAATTATGAGTCAAACATTAAATAAATTTCGTCAAATACAAGACGGCAAAACAATATCACTTTTATAATACTTAAAAAAAAAAAAACAAAAAACAAAACAAAACAAGCTGTTTTTCGTAATGTATTTGTTATAATAATATCAAAAACAGGGATCGCTAATAAAACACGTTAAAACGAATGACATTTTGGGTGGCCTTTAGAAAGGCCGTTTGGATTTCCCACAGTCCGAGGGAGGAGGAGCGACTGGCCGGCCGGTTTACTTCTTCTTGGCGGCGGTCTTCTTGGGCGTTTTGGCTTTCTTCACGGCCACTTTCTTCGGTTTGGGCGACTTGGGCTTTTTGGTCGGCGGTTTGGCGACCTTCTTTGCCTTGCTGGGAGGTCTTGGGCTTGGCGGCCTTCTTGGTCGCGGCGGCGGCGGCCGGTTTCTTGGCTGCGGCTGGCTTTTTGGCCGCCTTCGGCTTCTTGTCGCCGGCTTTTCGGCTTGGCCGGTGCTTTCTTGGCGGCCTTCTTGACCGTCTCGCTAGCCGGCGGACTTTGGCTCCTTCTCCGGAGGTATTTCACCGACAGTTTGAACGAGCCGTGTGGCCCCCCCCATTGCCTTTCGGCTGGGTGAGAGCGCACGGCCGCTAAATATCGGCCGATTGAGGTACTTCCTGGAATGAAATCGAGGGCTCAGTTCTCCGGCGTCAACCTTGTAGTTGGCCGCGATGTACTTTTTGATGGCCTGCAGCGACGAACCGCCGCGCTGCTTTCAGGCTCCTTGATGGCCGCGATTCACCATGTGCTTCCAAAGACAGTTTAAGTTTTGGCGCACAAAAAGGCCTTCTTAAAGGCGGCACATTGACTTTTTCGGAGAGTCATTACTGTAAGCCCGGGAGTCTGCGTTCTGCTGCCCCCAGCGAATCACTCCACGCCCGTGGAGACCAGGACTGCGGCCTGTCAGCGGCCCACGAGTCGTACTTGAGGAGGCCACCCTGACCCTGCCCGATAAGTCAACTACAGCGAACAGCGGGATGTTCAGAGACATCGCCAAAAAAAAGGCCTTATTAAAGGTCCAATTCAGGCCAATCGGCGGATTCGGCACTGCGGCCGCATGACGTACTCCTGCTACCTTCAGAGTAGCATCCCCTCGGGGACTTCAGGAGCCAGACAGTCCAGTGGACTCCTCCGATGGCCGCTGCCATGCCTTCTACGGACGTAGCAGTTCTACAGGAATCAATCGTTTATAACCTGTCCACTGAAAGGCACATAATCCCACCTGGGACAGGGTAGATGACAGGGCCCGGTTGAATAGTCCGGAATACCCCGGGGACCGCCATGGTGGCGGTCACAAACGGCCAGGGAGCCCCTGAGCCGGTCGGAGCGTCTGACTACGCAACTCATGGGAATTGTTAGGCAGGCGACGACCGACTCAGCCCTTCCACTACATAGTGCCGTAGAAAACGGACGGGCGATGAAGATGGAGGTTGTTGAGAGAGATCGCATTCCAGCCCGTTATTCTATGTACAGTCCCGAAAGGTGGGCCAGGTGCATGCCGTCACCTTGTAGGCAGCTACTGAGTGGCGACCTGGTGGCGGGTGTACAGCCAGGACTCTTCGGCTGATGACGTAGTCGGTGGCCCACTAATTCAGGGCTCTCCAGCGATATCTCCATGGCGTAGGGGTGATATGTATTCCACACCTTCTCGCTCGCCAGCGAGAGGCTGCTGAAGGTTGTCGTTTCAAGGGTCTGCCTTCCACCAAACCATCTGACGTCTGTAGGAGAGCATGACGCGGAGCTCCACGAGGAGGGCTTCCAACTCGCGGATTGCCAAGCTAACTAGAAGTCCAGGAGGGGAAGCCCACCAGCCTCTGGCACTGAATAATCTACCTCCGGAACAGCGATAGGGACGGCAGGCCCGTCACTTCCGAAACTGTTACCAAACATCAAAGACCCTGTCTCTAATGGAGGCTGGGAGGTGAGAAAATTCACACAAGGGCCCCGGCGGAGCCCGATCTTCTAGTTGGCCAAGGTGGCAGGAGTTCGGCGACGGCTCCAGACCACTTGCCACCGGCGAGCTCGCGATCTGCGTGCGCTGAGGGATGCACACCCATCCAGCGTCTGCCCAAAGGTGGCGATCTGCTCAGCGAAGTGCTTGCAAACTGCGCGCGAGAGGGCCCGACTCGACGGCAACTTCAAGGGATGGACCAAGTACAGGCAGGAGCGCCAGATCATCCATACGCAGCCGTCAGCATTAGGCTGGGTACTAGGAAGCCAACCACCAGCCCCGGCGAAAGACGCAGCCGCCATATTAGGCCACGAGGATCCCTCCCCCACCGCCTCAGATCGCTGAAGCACGCCAGCCCTGACTCCTCCACTGACAAGCCAGGACGAGGATGTAGTCGGGCTTTGTCAGAACAACGTCAGTTCGCCGCCGCCAGCCGACTTCATCAGGTTAACCCCCAAAATATTAAATACCGTGGAATGTGTTACTGCTCACCGGCGAGGGCCAAGGATTCGATAGCCCCCCCACACAAGATGCCCGACAACCAGAGAGGCCCAAGTGTCAGCCGACCACAGCCCCGAGCCGCAGACCAGGCGACTCCTAGACTCCGCCTGGAAAGTTGCCGAAGCCTGCTCAGGCCTACCAACTTTTAGGCCACCGACTTCTCAGGCCACCACTTCAGGCCACCATCGCTCAGACCAACATTCTAACAGGGCCAACCACTGCCACGCACCCGCCCCTGCCCCGCAACCCACCCGGGGTTACGAATCGACCCACGGCAACACAGCCCGCCGCCCACCTGCACCAAGGTAACTCCAGGAGGATATCTCGAGATCCTCACCAGATCTGACGCCCATGGTCCACATGATGGGCCGACTCTGGAAAGCTCTGGAAGTGACCTCCCTCCATGGGTAAGTCCGGTTAGTCAGCTGGAATGCAACGGGCCTAGCGGGCAAGAAAAGCTGGAGCTCAGCAGTACTTCTAACTGACATGGACGTGGAACGTCGCCGCTTGATCCAGGAGGACCACTTCAGACAAGCCAGGACCGCTTCGGTATCCCGAATTATTTCCAGTGTACCGCACTGACAGGCTGCAGCAGAAAGGGGGGGGGGGTCGCAGAACATTCTGACCCAGCGGGAGGCACGGCTAGGGTCCTGGTACAGTCGCCGACTGCCTTCACCGCTGAACATGCCCTACTGTTCCCACGCCGGGGATCGCAAGGTTACTCGAGTAATGCCATTCCATTGCTACGGAGCCGATACTCGAGTGATAGCTCGAACTACATACCCAACCTCAGGATGTTGCTGCAGGCCAAACACCTGGACAGTCGCGGCTGTGCGGAGCCTGGAGGTTCCTGACACTTGTGGCAGGGAGACATGAACGCTACAACGGCACAGGCACCTGGGGATGCCGAGTCACACCGAACGCTGTCGGAAGTGGGGGGCCTGCAAGACGGTTCCTGCGAGGGGTTCGCCAACACATACGAACTACTAGCTCCTGGTGATCCTTACGCGGCACTTACCACCACGAGCACTCAACACGAACCTCGACATCCTTGACGTTGGTCTAGATGGATCCACTTCACATGGACTTACGAGGTATTTGCCGTGTCGACCTCTCGTCGGACCACGTGCCAGGTAATATTCGACCTGGCCAGAGACGGAGCGCTCGCCTACCTCCCCGGCCCTTCCCACCAAAGTCAACTGGCACATAGTACGAGCCAATTACCTCGCTGACAGACCCCGGCCTCCACCACCCCTGCCGAATCACCAGACCAGCTATGTTACCAACAAGTGATAGTCACTTGACTAACTATCTCCAGGAAGCAGTGACAGCGGTCTCCTCGTTCCCCTCTCTCACGGAAGAGAACTTACATCGCCACTTCCAGAGCACCTGAGAGAGGAGATAAGACTTCGTCGTAGAATGCCGTCGGTGATGTTTGCGCAGCGGAAACACGATGTCCCCACGCTCAAGCGTGACTTCAACGGCCAGGCCAGGAGGTGCACTCGTCTTCCTGGCAGAAAAACACCGGAGCGGCCGCGTGGGACACGACGTCGTGGAGCTCCAAGCTGGACGTGCTCGGTGTCGCGGATCTGGAAGGTATCACAAGCTCTCCGAGGGGAGAAGAAGCGATAAATAAAACCACTCCACGGGGTCTCAACGTGGAATTGTCTACTCCCGCGGCGAGCAAAGCCCGGACGGCCTTCGCCGACAACCATGGAAGATCAGTTCTCACCGCAACCCTGTGACGGTCTACGACCTGGACACCTGCGAGACGGTCAACTACCACTTCCTTTGGACGACTACACACCAGAAGTCATGACGACCCACTGCCCCCCGTGACACAACTTCGAGGTACTGAGAGATCTTCGCCGCCGTTGTTCCGCCCGAAGAAAGAAGGGCTCCGGGCCCGGAACTCCTTGGCCGAACTCCTGCACTCACAGAAACTGCCGGCTTGAGTCGTGCCGTTCGTTCACGATCAACCTGCATCAATAAGACCTCCTGCCTTCGACTGGCCGCACCTTTCCCGACCACCTGGAAGGATTTGCACAAGGGTGATTATGATACCCAAGCCTGGCAAGGTGATCGCTTCGTCCCTGAGTATTACCACAGGCCCAGTTTTCTCTGCTGCCTGTGCTCTCCAAATACGAGAGGTAAGGAATGGGAGCTCAAAAACTAATCTTGACGTCCTGGGCTCCAGCATACGCTGATACATCCTGCGGAAGCGGATCATCTTGGCGATGGTTTCCTGGGACTTACTTCGCCTCTAAGTGCCGTAGGGGATCGCCGACACATTTGGATTGTAGGAGTGAGGAACATTTCGCATCACTCCTTCAACGTCCGCAGAGTGGGCTCAAACCTCCGTCACCAGCACGGCGGAGAAACTGAAGAAGCGACCACATCCACTCTCGGTCCCTGATAGATGTCAGCAAGGCCTTCGACAGTGTCGCTGGCAGCGAGGGCTACTCTACAAACTACTGAACTCCTTCTCACTGCCGGCCAGAGGCTGTACAGAAGCTGATCCGTCAGCTACCTCTCCACGCATCGACGTTTCTCCGTCAGCGTCTTGGCCAACTCCAAGTCAAACTTCACGACCGATCTCCTCCAGGAGTGTGCCAGCCAGGGATAAGCCTGCTCGGCCGTTCCCTACGTTTTTTTACAGCTGTGTACGGAGACAAAACCGACTTATCTACGGTAGCTCCGACGAGGTCCAGTTGTCCGGCTTACGGCCGACGATCCGCCACTCCTCCGGCCACGGCTCCATCAAACCACTGAGGAGCTGGCTCGGGTGCTATATGCAGCGGCAGCTGAATCTACTGGAAGCCTCTGGCAGAGGAATGGAGAATAAAAGTCAACGCTGACAAGTGCTGAAGCCATCACACTTTCACGAGAAGTGCCGAGGGCAATGCGGAGCGCCAGACATATGTCCCTCAACGTGGACAACACTGCCCTTGGAGGACAACTGTAAAGTAAACGTACCTGGGGGGGGTACTCCCTGGACCAAAACGTCTTCTCACTGACTCCGCCACGTCATTAGTAGTGTTGACACCCTAGGACGCAGGGAAGGGCTTTGACCGAGCATCGACGCCGCTCTGCTCTACTCAAGAAGCTTCCCAGTCAAGGATTCAAAAGGTCCTGCTCTACACCAGCTGCCCGACAACCTGAGTGCGAGCCGGTGATTACTACGCGAGCTACCTGCAGTGGTACCACCTCACCTGTAAGACTGCAAGAAGACAGCTGCTCAGGCTGTCCACGGAGTACCACTGTTCTTCAGGCCAGATGCCACCCGAGTCCGCCCCTGGTTCATACAGGAACCCACCCGTGGTCAGAGCATCGTCAAAACATCTCTACGATCAGGACCTTTGTGGTTGGCCTGACTTAATTCCTTCGAAGAAGCTTGCAGGAATCTCGCCTGGAGCCAATTCGACCAACTACAGGGCCCTCATGGCAAAAGCTCCCCGTCTACGTCCCCCATTGGGATGACTGAAGCTCCGGACTAGGCAGCTGGACCACTCTCTACTGACTGGACTGGGACTGACAGGTAGCACTAGCTACCAGGGCACTGGAGCCCGCAACCTTACATAAGGCAAGTCGCCCATAATCCAGGCAGACGCCTTAAAGCAGAATTGGGGTATCACCCAACCCCACACGAGGCTGCAGCAGAACATGCCTGCCTGCCTGCAGCGGCGGAAAAACATATCTCATTTAGCGAGGGTACAATCGCTTACGACTATGGCACGTACCAAGCAGACCGCTCGCTAAGTCCACGGAGGGCAAGGCGGCCCAGGATGCAGTTGGCCACTCAAGGCTGCCCGCTTCATAAGAGCGCGAACTCGGCCACCAGGAGGCGTTGAAGAATCAGAAGCCTCAAACACGTTACAGGCCGGCACCGTTCGCTACACTGCAGTGAGATCATGGCGTTTACCAGAAGAGTCACCGAACTGCTGATCCGCAAGTTGCCCGTTTCCAGCGTCTCGTCCGCGAGGATCGCCAGGACTTTACCAGACACGACACTGCGTTTCCAGAGCATCCGCCGGTCTAGCTGGATCAACTGCATGGAGGCCAGCGAGGCTACCAGGACGGACCTCTTTGGATAGACACTGCAGACTTGACGTGCGCGGCATCCACGCCAAGTGAGTCACCAAAGTCAACTCGGCAACCAAGTACATCCTAGCTGCGCCGCCGCATCGCGCTGAGAACGGCCTATACAGTGACAGCGACAAGCGTGCGCTAGCCAGTGGAACTACGACCAACCACGGGCACTTTCTGAGAACAGGCCACATTAGGACTTCGTTCGTTTTCGCTTATTTTACCAGCTTATAGTTGTTAACATCCGATGTAAACCTCGAGTTGTTTTCAACGGTCGCTCTCGAGGCTATATTTTCTATCGAACACCGATACCCAATTTATGACTTTCGTGCTTGTCCATAAATATTTTATTCAGGAAGGTTTTTCAATCCTTTTACTTTTTAAACGAGTAAGTCCGATTTCATAAGAACCACTCCATTTTATAAATTTTCTGTTTATTTTTATTATTGTCTATTTTTATTTTTCAAAGCCAACATTTAGTTTACACATGGAATATTACGTCAATTGCAATCCCGATCGAAGAAAACCATAGTTTCGAGTCATGGGTTTTATACAACATGACTTCTAATTACACCAAGAAGACCGCGTGAACTCTGATTAACATAACTCGTAATTTTACGGCTTATTTTACGCTTTTAGTTGTGTAAACACTCCTGGAATTCTGTTATTATATGAAATCCTACTTTTAAATTACTATAGTTGTCTGTTACAAGTGTAAATCTGCATCCGTCTATCGAACTCCTGGATTGCGAATTGCTTGCATTTATACCTCGACCATCTGGATCCAGGATTCAGTTTACATTTAATTTTACGAGTTTATTAATTTCCGTACGAAAAAAACCCACAAATTAGTAATGAAAACACGTTTTAAAACAATATTGAGCCTCTTTTTAGGAAAACTATTCTGGAATTTAAACAAAATTTTCAAGAACGGTGGTCAGATAACGCGCTGCTTGCCAACGCTGCGGCCCAAGCGCCTTCGCGCTGCTTGCTCTTTTAGATAGAAGCAAAATTTACATCGAGTCCTTGCCAAAACTCCAAGGCCTTCAGATCAGAGCGGCGAGCGTTTAATCTACTGATATTTAATTACTGATCATTGTGAATGCGGTGAAATATTAGTTTGCAAGTTTTGCTCAAAATAAAATATTGACATCGGACACTACCACGTCCATGGTATTATGCCAACTAACATAAATATTAATGTACTATGACCAATGAATAGAACTAAGAAAATCTAGTGCTCGTGTGTGGTGGTTGTGGTGTGTGTGTGTGTGTGTGTCGCTATATATATGATATATATATATAAACAAACTCGTAGGTTATTTATTATCGTAGGGTTATGATCTTACTGGAAAGGTATCAATAGAAGAGACTTAGGTAAGTCAATTGACAAGTGTGACATAAAATAGCTTTCTACAGACATAACATTAGCGTAAAATCTGTTATAACATATAGGGGTTTTCATTTGGATAAATGTACAAAAAACCAATCGTAATTGTTATAAAAACTATTTACCATATTGCATTTATAATTTCGTGCATGTCGAGTATTAGTAATTATGAGCTTCAAACATTAAGACATAAATTTCGTCAAATACAACGGACGGCAAACAATATCCATTTTTAATACTAAAAAAAAAACAAAAAAAAAACATAAACAATAACAAGCTGCTCGTAAGCTGTATTTCGTTATAATAAATATCAAAAACAGGGATCGGCTAAATAAAACACGTTAAAACGAATGAACCTTTGTGGGATGGCCTTAGAAGAAGGCGTTGGAGTTCCTCACTGTCGAGGAGGAGAGCGACTGCCGGCGGTTTTCTTCTTTCTTGGACGGCGGTCTTCACTTGGGGATTAATACTTTGGCTTTCTTTTCACGGCCGACTTTACTCGGTTAATGGTGCAGACCTTGGGCTTTTTGGTCGGCGGTGGATGCCTTCAGTTGCCTTGCTGGGAAGTCTCTGGGCTTGGCGAGACCTTCTATGGTCGCGGGGCGCGCGAGCGGCCGGTTTCTTGGGCGGCGGCGTGGGCTTTTTTGGCCGCCTTTCGGTTTCTTGTCCAGCAGGCTGGCTTTCGGCTTGGCCAGGACTTTTCTTGGCGGCCTTTCCTGTCCGTCTCGTCATGGCACGGCAGGACTTGGCTCCTTACCTCGGAGGAATTTCACCGACAGTTTGAAGTACGAGCCGCGTGGCATCCCCTTTGCCCTTTCGGGCTGGTGGCTACGAGAGCGCCGGGGACGCTACGGCCGACTCTGAGGTACTTCCTGATCGAAAGGGCCAGCTCTCGGCGTCAACCTTGTAAGTCTGGCCGCGATGCTTGTACTTTTTTGATGGCCTTGCAGCGACGAACCGCCGCGCTCTTTCAGGCTCTTGATGGCCGCCGTTCACCATGTCCGACGTCGGTGGGTGAGCCGGCTTGACGCGGGGCTTCTTGCTGGCGGCCGCGGCCTTCGCCTTCTTCGGTGTGGGAGCGGCTGGTGCCGGTGCCGTTGTAGCGGAGTCTGCCATTCTGTATGTCGGGAATATCAGATGGCTCCGCCGCCAGCCGCGGACTCGGCTCGCGGCCTGAGTACGTACCGTACAGAGGTCGCCGAGCCGGGCGTCCCATCGCCACGCCAGTCTGCCGGATTTTAGTCGTTTCTCGACACTAAAAACCTCTCGTAAACAGTACGTAAGGTCCTGATTAAACGTAAAAATCCGATTTTTCCGATGGCCGAGACGTCTTACCAACGATAAGCGAGTAGAAACGCCGTTTTAAAACGAATTTTAACGTCACCAGACAGTATTTAGTGGAGGTCGAACCCCGTCTTGTACGCGTTACACAGCCAAAAAAAACTGTCTATAAAAACTATAAACGCGGTCTAATATCGGATTTCACTCGTTTATATTGTACATGAACGTGTCCGGAGGGCTACAATTAGGAGCGGAGCACAGGATCTAACCGACACGACGGTGAAACGCGATAAAGTGAGGCCCTGTTGACACAAGTACCGTGACGGTGTGTACTCTACATACCGGTCAGAGAAATGGGCCCGTCAAGTCTGTACGGCTAATACGTACTAAAGGATTGTTTTAATATATAAATCCGAGTGGGAATATAGTGTTTAAGTAAAAAAAAAAAAAATATATATATATATGTCCAATTTACACGCAGTGAGTGTTTCGATACGCCTAGTTTTTTATAACGCTTAGCTGTGCAAGATATCACAACATGCCGTAATGATAAACACGTGAGTTACGATTATTGTCTATAAAGAATTTTTTTTTTTCTAGATAGGAGTGAAATTAAATATTATTTTCACTATCAAGATTAAAATATTATCAACGACTATTAACGATCGAGCTTGATTGAAAGCCGTCAGAGAATTTATTAGTGCACTAATCTATTTACTTACATCGATATACAAGTGATATAACTAAACAATATTCGTCGTAAAAAAAAAGCGTAAACAAAAAACTAGTGATGATTTAGGTAAATAAACTTCAGTTTTACTTGATGGCATCACGACCGAAGGTATATGCTCGACCGTTGAACTAAACAATAAGAATATAGTAGACTAATAATAATAGCTAATTAACTCAGCCAATTTCATAAAAATTGTAGAATTTGTTGATATATATAAGTATTTCTAGTATTTCGGTAAATAAGTGAGAAAAAAAAAAAAAAAAACGCGTCAATATTGAAGATATTCGTTGTTAAATACTGTTTGAAGCGTAACATCTATGTACAGTGCGAAAGTTATAATTGTATTCAGTTTCAACCAGTGCTCGTATGTACGATGTATATACGCTGGGCGTGAATCCTATTGAACATCGTTTATTGTAATTATTATTTAAAACCACTACATTAATTCGGGAAAACAGTGTGTTTTTCTCTTATACGTTTATTCTTATTACGATTTAAATTATTCACGTTGCAATTTCGTTTCAATTACTTTAAATTTCAAACAATACGGAAATATTTGTATGTACTGAATGAACATACTTTTCCAACTATGTTTCAGATTGAATCTAAATAGTATAATAAAAAAAAAGGATTAAAATAAAATTAATATTAAAAGTGTTTACACTGAATAATAAAACAATGTGGATTGGCTTGAGATACGATACTTGTACATGTGGCAGTTACGTCACTTGATAATGTTAAAATAATTTATTGTCTCTATTTGAATAGAACATTACAAGAAGGGCAGTATAGAGTAATCGGAGTAACTATTCAAAATGAAGCTCTCTTCTATTGCTAATACCGGGCGATATCCATAGAGGTCACAATAGCAGTACTAGCTGTAAATCACCAAACATTGGTTAACACATATTATGATAATACGAAACTATAAACATAATGTATAGATCGGATTTAGAACACATACTCGGTTATGAATATACTCGATTTCGTCTGTAGTACGATTGTCAACACGTTTATTTTATTTACTCTGAACGATTTCATCAGGTTAATCACTACGTTCCAAAATTATTTAAATAATTGGCCGGAATGTGTACTGAATATATCGGTATTAGTCTGTATTTTCAAATAATTCTTCAACTCATTATCAATACTCGACGTGAATTAAGTAAATAAGTTTCATTTCGAACAAGGATCGTCCGATTAAAACGGTCAAAATTCATTGTCAATTGAAACGCGGGAAATCCTCAAACTCTGGTTGGTCACTTTTAACCGACGAATCACGAGTTTGGCCACCTCCTACCTATATAAGCGTGTGTTAACAGTTCACCGTATATATTCTATCTCCACGCACATGCGCAATGAAGAAATCGCCAAGAATCGACCAATAGGAATACAGAATATGATTTATCGGTAGTGATAAACGCGGACCGCTTGGTCTTGTCTGGGCTTGGAGTTTGCAAGCTCGAGTAAATTTTTTTTCTAAAAGAGCAAGCAGCGCGAAGCGCTGCGCAGCGGGCAAGCATCGCGTGATCTGAGTTTTTTTAATTGGCAAGCTAGGTTCTGTTGTGCCTAAGGAAATAGAGAATATATAATGAATAATCTTGTATGTTGTATATTGATAACGAGCGATAGTTACTTGGTTAAATAACATAAGGTTATGATATGGCCTTAAAAAGTGAAATAAACTAAAGATTTGTAAACAAATGAAAATTTAAGAAATTTCTTTTATTAGGAACATAAGAGTAACAAAAAACAATTGAAAACCTAGTATGACAAGTATCAATACTAAATAAAATTGAGAACAAACAGCGGTAGACAAATTGGCATTGTCTACGCCGAAGAGAAACATAAAAACGATAGAGCTTATTAGGAATAACAATGAATAATCTTGTAAATCGTATACTATATTGATAATGATACTGTCGACAGTCGTCAGGTAAGTGAAACGGCAGATAAGAGTGATAGTGAATGGCTTTAAAATAAATACGGTTTTGATCTGGCCTTAAAAAGTGTAAAAAAAAAAAAGAAAAGATTTTTAAACAAATAAAAATTAAAGAAATTTTGTATTTGAATGATTGGTAGGTCTAATATAAGAGTGACATAAAGAAAAAAAAAAAAAAAAAAAAAAAAAAAAATTTATAACACTAATATAAAATGGTATAGTCACTTGTAAAACTCGACAAATACGGATAATATACAGCGGTGATTTGTCATCAATGGCATTGCCGAAGAGAAACGTGAAAAACGAGATATGTTTGGTGGCCTTTAAAAAGGCCTTTTGTGGGGCGATGTCGCGCGCGGAACAGGCGGCAGCTCAGCTCAGCTTAACCTCCGAAACCGTACAGTGTGCGGCCCTGGCGTTTGAGCGCGTACACGACGTCCATGGCGGTGACCGTCTTCCTCTTGGCGTGCTCGGTGTATGTGACGGCGTCACGGATCACGTTCTCCAGAAACACCTTGAGCACTCCGCGGGTCTCCTCGTAGATGAGGCCCGAGATACGCTTGACACCGCCGCGGCGAGCCAGACGACGGATTGCGGGCTTGGTGATGCCCTGGATGTTGTCACGGAGCACCTTCCTGTGACGCTTGGCGCCTCCCTTTCCCAGCCCCTTACCACCTTTGCCTCGACCGGTCATGTTGCTGTTGCAGTGGCGTTAGTCAAACAGATGATAAAATCGCCCGTTGTCGGTAGTTTTGTCAACTCTGGCTGCTCTGTGATTGGCCGATAACGCGGCGACCAATCACAGTCGTTCTGAGCTCGTGCCGGCCCGTATATAGTCAATATTTTCCGCAAGGGGAAAACATATCTCATTTAGCGAGACAAGCTTACGCTATGGCACGTACCAAGCAGACCGCTCGTAAGTCCACCGGAGGCAAGGCGCCCAGGAAGCAGTTGGCCACCAAGGCAGCCCGTAAGAGCGCGCCGGCCACAGGAGGCGTGAAGAAGCCTCACCGTTACAGGCCCGGCACCGTCGCCCTGCGTGAGATCAGGCGTTACCAGAAGAGCACCGAACTGCTGATCCGCAAGTTGCCGTTCCAGCGTCTCGTCCGCGAGATCGCCCAGGACTTTAAGACCGACCTGCGTTTCCAGAGCTCCGCCGTCATGGCACTGCAGGAGGCCAGCGAGGCTTACCTGGTCGGACTCTTCGAAGACACCAACTTGTGCGCCATCCACGCCAAGCGAGTCACCATCATGCCCAAGGACATCCAGCTGGCGCGCCGCATCCGCGGAGAACGAGCCTAAGTGACACACAAGCGTGCGCTGCCGGTGGCTACGACAAACGGCCTTTCTAAAGGCCACCAATAACTCGTTCGTTTTCGCTTATTTTACCGCTTATAGTTGTAAAACCGATGTAAACCTGGTTGTTTCAAGTCGCTCTCGACTATATTTTCTATTGAAAATACCCAATTTATGACTTTGTGTTTGTCATAAATATTTTATTCCAGGAATTTTACAATTCCTTTTTTTTTTCTTTTTAAACATAGTCCGATTTCACTGTAAAATTGTATAATTTTCTGTTTATTTTATTTTATTTTTTTTTTTCAAACATACATTGAGTTTACAATAAAAATACGTCAATTGCAATTCGATCGAAAACCATAGTTTCGGTCATGTTTTATACACATGACTTCTAATTAACCAAGAACCGCGTTGAACTCTGATTAAACATAACTTCTAATTTTCGCTTATTTTACCGCTTTTAGTTGTGTAAACATTGGAATTCTGTTATTATATTGAAATTACATAATTACAGAGTTGTCTGTTAACAAGTGTAAATCTGCTCCGTCTAGCGAACCTGATTGCGATTGCTTGATTTATACCTCTAATGTGATCCAAGTCAGTTTACATTTAAGTTTACGAGTTTATTAATTTCCGTACGAAAAAACACACACAAATTAGTAATGAAACACGTTTAAAACAATATAGCCTACTATTCTGAATTTAACAATATTTACAGAATTTGTCAGATCACGCGATGCTTGCCCGCTGCGCAGCGCTTCGCGCTGCTTGCTCTTTTAGAAAAAAAATTTACTCGAGCTTGCAAACTCCAAGCCCAGATCAAGCGGCGCGCGTTTATCACTGATATTTAATTACGATCTTTGTGAATGCGGTGAAATATTAGTTTGCAAGTTTGCTCAAAATAAAATATTGACATCACACTACAATATGGTATTATGATTTAACATAAATATTAATGTATATGACCCAATGAAAAGAACTAAGAAATTAGTGTGTGTGTGTGTGTGTGTGTGTGTATATATATATATATATATATATATATAAACAAACGGTAGGTTATTTATTAACGTTGGGATATATATCTTATGAAAGGTTTATCAATAGAAGAGACTTAGGTAATATTGAATGTACATAAATATCTTTCTAAACATAACATTAACGTAAAATCGTATAACATATAGTTTTCATTTATAAATACAAAAACCAATCGTAATTAGTTATAAATTAATATTGATAATATTAAAACCCATTAATATTGATTATAATATGTGCATGTGAGTATTTGTAATTATGAGTCAAACATTAAATAAATTTCGTCAAATACAAGACGGCAAACAATATCACTTTTATAATACTTAAAAAAAAAAAAAAAAAAAAAAACAAACAAAACAAGCTGTTTCGTAATGTATTTGTTATAATAATATCAAAAACAGGGATCGCTAATAAAACACGTTAAAACGAATGACATTTTGGGTGGCCTTTAGAAAGGCCGTTTGGATTTCCCACAGTCGAGGGAGGAGAGCGACTGGCCGGCCGGTTTACTTCTTCTTGGCGGCGGTCTTCTTGGGCGTTTTGGCTTTCTTCACGGCCACTTTCTTCGGTTTGGGCGACTTGGGCTTTTTCGTCGGCGGTTTGGCGACCTTCTTTGCCTTGCTGGGAGTCTTGGGCTTGGCGGCCTTCTTGGTCGCGGCGGCGGCGGCCGGTTTCTTGGCTGCGGCTGGCTTTTTGGCCGCCTTCGGCTTCTTATCGCCGGCTTTCGGCTTGGCCGGTGCTTTCTTGGCGGCCTTCTTGACCGTCTCGCTGCCGGCGGACTTGGCTCCTTCTCCGGAGGATTTCACCGACAGTTTGAACGAGCCGGTGGCGCCCTTGCCTTTCGGCTGGGTGAGAGCGCCGGACGCTACGGCCGACTTGAGGGTACTTCCTGATGAAAGGGGCCAGCTTCTCGGCGTCAACCTTGTAGTTGGCCGCGATGTACTTTTTGATGGCCTGCAGCGACGAACCGCCGCGCTCTTTCAGGCTCTTGATGGCCGCGTTCACCATGTCCGACGTCGGTGGGTGAGCCGGCTTGACGCGGGGCTTCTTGCTGGCGGCCGCGGCCTTCGCCTTCTTCGGTGTGGGAGCGGCTGGTGCCGGTGCCGTTGTAGCGGAGTCTGCCATTCTGTATGTCGGGAATATCAGATGGCTCCGCCGCCAGCCGCGACTCGGCTCGCGGCCTGAGTACGTACCGTACAGAGGTCGCCGAGCCGGGCCGTCCCATCGCCACGCCAGTCTGCCGGATTTTAGTCGTTTCTACTCGACACTAAAACCTCTCGTAAACAGTACGTAAGGTCCTGATTAAACGTAAAAATCCGTTTTTCCGATGGCCGAGACGTCCTTACCAACGATTAAGCGGAGTAGAAACGCCGTTTTTAAAACGAATTTTAACGTCACCAGACAGTATTTAGTGGAGGTTCGTCGAACCCCGTCTGTACGCGTTACACAGCAAAAAAACTGTCTATAAAAACTATTAAACGCGGTCTAATATCGGATTTCACTCGTTTATATTGTACAACTGAAACGTGTCCGGAGGGCTACAATGAGGAGCGGAGCACAGGATCTAACCGACACGACGGTGAAACGCGATAAAGTGAGGCCCTGTTGACAACAAGTAACCTGTGACGGTTGTTGATACCTCTAACATACCCGGTTCAGAGAAAATGGGCCCGTCAAAAGTCTGTTACGGCGTTTATAATACGTTTTTTTTAGTTTTTTTTTACTAAAGGGATTGTTTTTCAATCTATTAAATGCCGAGTGGGAGATATAGATGTTTAAGTAAAAGGAAAAGAAAAAACAAAAATTATGTCCAAATTTTTCCCCGCAGTTTTGGATG